>NC_016090.4:0-249285 GCF_000004515.6 Glycine max | reverse complement strand
GAAGCGGGAGGTCTTGAGTTCGACTCTCAATGAAAGCAAACATTCATTTTATTACATTATTTAATCAATTGTTTTGTGCTTCTGTTTAAATTTGCTTTAAAAAAAATTAAATATACAAGCATTTTTGTAGTTTTTGGACCAAGGCATAACTAGGAAGAAATTCATTCTCCCTTACCTTGCTTTCATCAGGAAAAAGAAAATAAGAGAATTGATTCACAAGAGGTGCATGGCAATCATAATGAGTTTGGAGGAAGATGACATTCATATAACACAAAGTTTCACAATTGCCAATAATGATTTCAACACTCAGCAGGTATCAATCAATCATTTACTTTTTTTTATATTGAAGTTGAATTTTTTACACCAAGTTTTTTTATTAGTTGTTACTCTTGGGTTGTATTACAACAACAAAAATTAATAAATAATGAAAGAAAATAATAATTTTATAAAATTAACTTTATCATTATTAATTCATTTTAATTTTTATAACTCATATCATTAATATTATAAAAAAATATTAGAAAAAAAATATTGGTACATTCAAAACTAACATGACGATTATTTGTAGAATTTTGTTTTTCTTATATGACGATGGACAGTGAGAGTAGTAAAGAATATTAACTTGGAAAAGGTTAATTTAAGTTGTAGCGATTAAATCACTTGTTCAATAATTTGGTTTAATTAATTTTGGCTGATTCAAAGCACGAGAGTTAAACATAATTATTTGAGGGCATGATTTATGATTATGATAAAATTCATTACATGTGTGGTCCAATGATGATCCACACCCTGAGAATTGACAAATTCATCCTATACGATTAAATATGTATTAACCTTTTCTTATTCAAAAATTTTACCGTTGATAAACAATTCGATTAAGATCATTTCATTCCATTAATCAATATTCTCTTACAAATTATAAATTTAATTTAAACTTACATATTTTTTTAGCTTTGCTATATAATTATTTTTTATTTTTAGTTCTTATTATTTTTTATTTTCCATACATGTAAAACTATTTTTTTATTTTTAGTCTTTATAAATTATGTTTATTTTATTTTTCATTCTTATAATGTTTTAAATAATTTTTTTATTATTTAAAACGTTAACTAAAGTAACTGAAAATAAAAAAAATAATTTATAAAAACTAGAAAAAATTAGAAGAATGAAAAATAAAGAAAAACATTAAATTACAAATATTAAAAATATATTCAAACCATTAATTTAAATTCAAATATGCGATCGACCACACTACGTGCGAGTTGTATAAGAATAACTCCTTATTAATCTATTGTACCCAACAACTACTGGTAGAAGCATAATTTCGTATCTTTCTTCGGACATTAAGTGTGCAAAAGGAATACCCACCCACTTGCCAAGATATGCTTATATAAACACATAAATATATATACAATCCAACTCAATAAATAAAAAATAAATAAAAGGAAATCCAACCTTTTTTAATAGATAATGTTAACATTTTAAAAAATATTAGTCTTCTCTTCTACTACTCTTTCTTAAAGTAGATCCTGTTCTTGGTTTCTTTTTTCTCTTCCGTTTTCTGATGTACCAAAACGGGTATTTACAAGGACACAAGAATCGAATATACTACATTAAAGTATCAACTATCAAGCAGTAATTTTAAAACTCGTTTTGCCAAATTGCATATAGGGCTTCCTCAAATTATACTATGAAAGAGGCCATAAGAAAAGGGAATGTAAATACATACGTATGATGGTCATTTGAAATCAAACTGGGGAATGATTTTATTACATAGTTGAAAAAACTGACATTAAAAACCTTCTAAGCGGTGGTTTAAAAAACTTGTATTGAAAATAACCCATAAGAGCTGGTTAGCATTCCCCTATGCACACACACACAAGGCCAGGTAGCAACTACAAGACTAAGATTATCTAGGCAACATATTCATTAACATGTGTAGTGGTTTAAAATACCTATTTTGAAAATAACACATTAAAACCAATGTGCCTACCAAGTTCAAACCATAACTGATTCATACATTCTGAGAGAAGGAAGAATCTATGTGAAGTATCCACTTAGCTACAGGAAAAATCTGAACAGTAAACCAATACTACACGTAAAAAGGCTTAGTATGGCCTCACCACAGGTATGGTTTGGAAATTTGAAAGAGCTGTGTAGGCTATGGGATACAGATAAAACCAAGAAGAATAAACACTGCTTATTAAGCTCTCTAATTCTGCGGGGGAGTAACAACACTTTAGTATATGTGCCTGGCATATTAAAGACAGGAAATGATGACATAATAGTCACAAACACTACAGGTAAGGAACTACAACCTTTTTATTGTATGCTTTGAGGGGTAGTTTGAAAAGGGACATAGAGTGGAACAACTAATTTCTCATAACATCAATTAGCATAGATGGTTTTTGTCTCATTGTTTACATTACCGCACACGAATATAGAGACAGAAATGAAAGAGAATGAAGATTAAATGGAAATTTGCATTTTCATCTACAGGTTAAAGGAAACATGAAGAACAAAACATGAACCTTGCGTGCAAACATTCATTGTTCTTTCTATAAAAAAAAACTTTTTTTGTATATTCTTGCGAATACTTGTTCTGACAAATGAGAAGTAAATTTCTGCTAAAGTGTTCAATAGGAAAGCTAAACAAAGTGGGTTCTCTACATGGAGAAAGGACCTACATTTAGTGCTCCAACAACCATTATCATCAGATGAAGAACAAGTAAAGAAATCTAACAATTATGAGACAACGAACATTTGAAGATATAACACAATCATACATTGTTCATTTTGTAAAAAAGAGCAAAACAAAACACTTCGAATATATTAAGAGAAAAAACTAAAAATTATGCAAACACAAACAACAAATATCTTATTATTTGTTTATAGTTAGTTGTGGTTTGGTAAAACAAAAAATACTGAGTGGTGATCAAGTTTGGGGTAGAACTTGATTTGTAGAGTTAGAAATGATAGTGACATAATACTTGTAATTTGTGAAAAGGTGGTGAAACTTGATAATTTGTCAACAATTGAACATAGTCTTAATGGTGAAGACAAATTATCTTTACTTACTTACTCTCTGCTTTAATTAACTTAGGTTTTGAATTTGCTATTAGATATTTGGAAATTTATTCTGCTTTGTAAAATCTTTTTTATTGTGTTTTAAAAAATCTATTATTTATTTTACAAAATCTTTCTTTCAAACAAAAACTTTATTTGTTTACGACAAGATTTTAAAAATTTCTAAAATCACAATTTAACCTCCCTTGACATAATATTTGCCTTTAAAACATCACACTAAGACATCGAACCAAACTGTCTCCTTCCTGCAACTCATCACACAAATTCATTAGCAGATCAAGGTCCGAAATAGAGTCTGCATCTACACAGTTAACTGCACCAGTTCTCGAAACCACCAGCTTCAACTCTGTCGAGTTGCAAAGATAATTCCCTTTCGTTTTCAGCTCAGAAACACTATCCTCTTCTCCCAACTGTCAAACGTTGCAAAGAAGAAGAAGAAACACTATCCTCTTCTTGCAAAGAGAAACACGATCTATTGTGGAAGGAATTAAATCAAAGCTGTAGTTCTCAATTCACAAGCCTTGTTTGTGTTGGATATTCTCCTTGCCAACGTCGTGAGGCATCATCGTACATGTTGGGTTTTTTAAGAGCATGTAAAGTTTTTTTTTTATTCTCATAATGTCATGTTACTTTTAAGATACTTATTTATAATTTTGTTTAAATTATAAGAAATTTTTATTTTTTTACTTAATTATGATTTAAATTAAATTATTAATTTTTTTGAATTATTACATATAAAAAATTAAATATTAAAAATTGATGGAAATTTTTTTTTTTTATAATTAAGATTAAAATAATGATGCCTTTAATTGAGTAGTAAAATTAATTGATTAATTTTGTTCCAACGTCACAATTTATTTTGAAAAAGAAAAAACAAAACTCTTCCTTGTTGGTGCCTCATTTTATCATCCTTTCGAGAAGCTTCTCCACTGGCCTTCTCACTTGTCCATTTTCTCTCTTCGCTTCTCTTCGCTCCTCCGTCACTCCACCGCCGCGTCGCTCCGCCGTTGGTCGCGTGTTTGCGGCGAGATCTACATCCTTAGTGTGAATCTGCGATTCTTCGAATCGAATCAGGTGAGAGCGTGGTGTGTGTTTGAGTTTTGAGTATGGCAGCGGCGGAAGATAAGTGGTGCGTGGTGACCGGAGGTCGTGGTTTCGCAGCTCGGCATTTAGTGGAAATGCTAATCCGTCACAACGAGTACTGCGTTCGCATCGCCGATTTGGAGGCCAACATTGTTCTCGAGCCCGCCGAGCAGTTAGGGCTTCTCGGCCAGGCCCTGCACTCGGGCCGGGCCCAATATGTCTCCCTTGATCTTCGCAACAAGGCCCAACTTCTAAAAGGTAGCTAACTATTCTCTCAACATTTCTCACTCTGACACGCACGACACTAATGTTGCTGTTGTTGTATGAGTAGTGCAGCGTTGGAGGGAGTTGAGGTTGTGTTCCACATGGCTGCTCCGAACTCTTCCATTAACAACTACCAGCTTCATCATTCCGTCAATGTGCAAGGTAAATAAAAATCTCACTCTTCTTCTGCAAGTTTGAATCCATCCGGCTGAGATCTTTTGGTTTTTTTGTGAAGGGACCAAGAATGTCATCGATGCTTGCGTGGAGCTGAACGTGAAGCGTCTCGTTTACACCAGCTCTCCCAGCGTCGTCTTCGACGGCGTTCATGGAATTCATAATGGAAACGAAACAATGCCTTATGCGCATTCGGTACACACTTTTAGCAACTCTTTTCTTTTTTTACTTAAATAACAATAAGTATTCGAACGTGTTTATTAGTTTCGGCTTTCATTCTTTCTCGTATGGAACTTGAAAATGATATGTTTATATGTTTATCTATGGATCTTGTTATTAGATCGATTGGGGGTAGTCCTGAGCTGAATTCGGTTTGTTTCAGCCTAATGATCATTATTCAGCGACAAAAGCTGAGGGTGAGGCATTGGTTATTAAAGCTAATGGGACTAATGGGCTCCTAACGTGCTGCATACGCCCTAGCAGCATTTTTGGGCCTGGTGACAGGTTGTTGGTGCCTTCACTAGTTGATGCTGCCAGAAAAGGAAAATCTAAGGTACTTGTTTTTCTTCCTCCTATGGATATATATTATTTTATTTTCCATATATGTAAAATGTAACTTACTTTGGAAGTAATTTAGAAACCTAAATATGACCTATAAGGCTTGGAATTTGTCTATTGTATCGCATATGACTAAAAGGAAGCTTCATTTCTATTGGATCTGCTTTTATGCTCTAAAGCCCATGCCTTGCAGTTGAGTGTAATGACATATATATGTTAATCATTAGCTTGACTGAGTTTTTTTAGCTTATTGACTGATGTTATGGTGTGTTCAGCGGTGCTGATTCTTGGATCTGTTTGTGCTAAAGGTTATATTTTGTTGTGCATATGTTGGGTCTTGATAAATAACTAATTGAACACTATTGACAATGTAATCTTAAAATATTTATTAGCCCTAGGACCGACCATCTTGATGAATGGGAAACTATCCACAAATTGCATGAAGTTGGACTAAGACTACATTTTGGTGTATCACATTTGGAGGGATATGTACAACAATGGTTGCAAAACAATATGCACATTTAACTACTCATTAGCAGAAAATTTCTTCAACCTTTCTTTTTTGTTCTCTTATTTATATTTCTCTCTTGACCAGTTCCTTATTGGTGATGGCAATAACGTTTATGATTTCACATATGTTGAAAATGTGGCTCATGCCCATATATGTGCTGATCGAGCTCTAGTTTCAGAAGCACCAGTTTCAGAAAAAGCGGCAGGAGAGGTACCACTGAAAGATTCTGTTATTGCTTATCCTCTTTTGTTTATTTGTGTTTGTAAATGAAAATTAAAAGGCATACATACAGGGATAATGATATATTTCAAGGTTTGGACAGGGCAGCTTCATTGCTGAATGGTTGTTGTTTCTTCACAGGTGTATACTTGGGAAGATGTAAATTATTGATTAAATGATGACGATATGATGAAGGGTAGTTCTCTTCATTTGGGAAAATGAGGAAACATGAAAAAATGCCTGCTAGGAAAGACTTGTCACTATCAGTGACCTAGTTTGTTAGACTAAGAATGAATTGTTACATTCTTCTACTAAAGGAGGGGGGAAAAGTGATTGATTTGCAAGTTAGAAAACTTAGCAATTGTTGTGATATTTTCTTGCTAACAGATATTTGTTTTGTAGGCATATTTCATAACAAATATGGAACCTATGAAATTTTGGGAGTTCGTGTCAGTGGTAGTGGAAGGTCTTGGATATGAAGGGTAGGTTCTTACGTACTGTTAACCATTAGATATTAATCAAGGATTCAAAACACCCACAAATTTCGTGCAAAAAATTGCAAGTTTTCTTTTTTTATTAATGTTTAATAATTTATAGAAAAAACCAATTTGAATCTCTGAAAAGGAGTATTTATAATCCTAGACTGAACCAATAGTCAAATCCTAATCAAACATAGAGGCTACCTAGAGATATGGAAAATTTTCCTAAACTTAAAAACTTAAATATAGCATAAATTATCTGAGGTTATGCTTAGTCTGCATCACCCATGGGTGGCAGTTTGGAATTGTCAGATTATAAATAAAATTTCTATGTGATTATACTCAGTAAACATTTATACATCCTTTTTCTTTGTTTTGTAAAATTGTATGAAAGATGCAAATTTAAGTTGTGCTTATCAGCAGGATTAGGCTGAAGTTGCTGTCAATTTGGGATGTTGGATTATGGAAATTTTGGTCTTGCTAGCCTGGCTAGTGGCTATTATTTGTTATCTATTTTACTGCATAATGATGATGATTTCTTTATGTAAATTAGAATATTGGCTTCCTATTATTAATCAATAATTCATAAGTATTTGTCTCTTGCTTTTATATTTAAAATAAATAAGGAACATAATTATGCTTTTTGTCCAGATAAACAAACATGAACATTATCAATGCCTCTTCTTGGTTATCTGAGTCATGTTACTTGCAGGCCAAGAATAAAGATCCCTACCTTTGTTATCATGCCATTTGCACATTTGGTGGAGTGGATATATAGGCTACTAGGCCCATATGGGATGAAGGTGCCCCAGTTAACTCCTTCAAGAATAAGACTCACGTCTTGCAGCAGGACTTTTGATTGCTCAAAAGCAAAGGATCGCCTTGGCTATGCACCCATCGTAACTCTACAGGTTCTATGACGTTTCAGAAAAGTTATAATATATATGCTCTATCATGGACATTCTTCTTGTTTGTTCATACTTTGAAAGAGAAAAAACATGAGAACTTGGCTAACTCAAGGCCCCCAAAATCACTGATGATAACAAGTTAAGATTATCTAATAATAATATATATTATGAAGTCAAGTATGAGATGTTATTCTTAAGTGGATGATATTTCAGTGCACCAAGGTCCTTACATCTATTGCAGTGAGTGTATTCATTAATCCTAATTTTTGCCTCGTGCTTCTCCCATAATAATGAGATTGTAATGTTTCTTGCAGGAGGGTCTGCGTAGGACAATTGAATCATACACACACTTGAAGGCTGAAAATCAACCTAAAACTAAAAGAGAAGGTTCCTCAAAAGCTTCCATATATCTTGGAAGTGGAAGAGGTGTGAATAATCAACTATATGTATCTAATTTCTTTGTTCGGGCAATCTGGACTTGCTGTTTTTACAATTGGTCTGGGTTTATTGTAAAGTAGAATTAAACTGTTAATAGCCATATAAAAATAGGCACATGGCTGCTGCTCTTATATTACTGTATCATATGTTTTATTGTCTCATGAGTCTGGTTAGATTATAATCAAGAGCATATTGATAGACATGTGATTCACATAACATTTATTTTCCAAGACAGAGAAATTGGGTAAAATTGTAACAGATAGTGCAGGAAGTTGTAGTTATGCTCACTACTGCAGGTCCTTATCATATACTACCTATTATCTATATATCTCAATCTTGATAATTCCTTTTTTAAAATTGTAATAAAGCATGTATGTGGTTGATGTGCTAGCTCTAAGAAGCCTAAAACAACAATTGAACCAATTTTGAAGTTAATGTTTGTAACTTAATTGATTATCTTAAATTGACCAGTTATTATCTATTTGTGTGATCAATGCTATCAAATCTCTTCTACCTACTATACCAACACAACATTGTAACCAGTTCATGGTGGAAGTAATTTTACAGTTTACATTTATTTCTGTAAGTTTTATTGATCTGCTAATTTGCAGTTGCCGACACATTGCTTTGGAAGGATAAAAAGCAAACTTTCATCGCATTGTTAGTCTTGATTGCAATATACTTCAACTTCATTGCATCGGAAAATACCATCATTAGTGCTCTGACAAAGCTTCTGTTGTTTGCATCGATCTTTTTATTCATTCATGGCATTCTACCTGCAAAAATGTAAGTACATTATGTACTGTTGAATATTACAGTTGTCACACCAACTTGTCCAATGATGTCTATAAAGATAATCTAGTTGTTAGAAGCATTGGAGTTTGTAATGTTAAAATAAATGCTAATTATTGCTCTGCTTTAAATGCTTGTGCAGATTGGGGTATACTCTTGAGAAAATACCCAAATCATGGTTTCACTTATCAGAAGATATGTCTCATCAAATTGCTCTCTCAGTAGCCTCATCATGGAATATTGCTGTGAATGTTTTGAAATCCCTTGCAGATGGGAATGATTGGGTGCTGTTCTTCAAGGTATCTGTACTGCATTTGTTTTAAAATTTCCATGTGAAAGTTTATTTATAAGCAAGCTTACATATGCAGACAATTTACTGAGTATAAGTTTATTAAGTATCAGAAGCACTGACACTCTTTCCCTTGCTGATTAATAGGCTGTTCTCTCTCTGTTCATTCTCAGCTTCCTTGGAGCCTTTTCACTGCAGAGCTTGTATACTATAGGTTCTCTCTCTCACACACAAACAAACATGCATGCGCCAACATGAACTTGTCTGCGCAGAAAATATACTGCTATGCTTGCCTCCATTTAATTGGATTTATTTCTGCAACCAATAAAATTATGACAGGAAGCCAATGTTATATTACTTGAATTTGCAAATCACAATATTTGTGACATTGGTTGAATTTTGAATCATGTTTGATAACTTTTTTATTTCAAAAAATTTCATTTGCAAATTGCAATCAGCATTCAGAATTCGCTTTTTGGCGGGGCTGTTGCCAGAAGACAAGCTTCTTCGATGCCTCATATTACTTATGTGTGTTGTTTGAACCCAGTACCCCCAATGGGAATGATACTAATTTTTGTCTCTTGTCATGGTTACAGGGGTTACCTTTGCGTTTATAGCTTTCTACGTATACGAACAGAAGGAGGAAGAGATTGGTGGCTTATTCATCAAAACACATTCTCTTGGATGCAAATTGAAATCTGATCTCACCAGGAAGTTTCTTTCTTCAAAGAAGATTGATTGATAGCTTTTGTAGCGCTAGCTTTTTTCTTAGTTGCACCTTACATATCCGTTGGAGTTCTGTGTATGATTGTACAATAATTGTAATTTAATTGATTGATATTTAGTCAACTTGCAAAAGTTTTGTTTCTGTTTTTTCGAAAATTCTTGCTTTGACGAGTTGTACTCATTACATTGAATTAATTTTGTTGGTTGGGCTATGTAGCTAAGTATAAATTAGAAGTAGTAAGGATGACTATGCCGAGGGGTGTAGTACCTCCGCTCTTGATTCCCATTTCTATAATCGAGTATTCCTTATCGTACAGGTAATAGGTAATTTCAGATATGAGAAATTATAACTGTTTTTTAATGTACTTTTTTTTAAAGAATCTCTGTTATTGATTATAATTTAATGAAAATTACAACTTTTTAAATTTTAATATTGGTAAGAAATAAAAGACGTGGGATTCATGATAAAATTTTAAAAATTCCCACACAAATTCATTCAGCCAAACACAAATGCACACTCAAATTCCACACAATTTTCTTCGTTTCATCTCTTGTTTATTGTAACCAAACAAAACTTTTCTTATAAAAGATGAATTTGTTAAGTGGCTCAATTTGAAAGTGTAAAAAAAATATAGCAGAGGATTTTTTTAAAATATTTTTTATTTAATATTAACTGTTTATCTCTTTAATTTATTTTTATATATAATAAAATGTTAATTTTCCGAACATTATGAGTATGAGCGGCTAAGTTGTGCGTGAAATAACTTTTTATGTCTGTTATTCACGCATTCAATTGTTTTTTTTGGGAATAAAACATTTGTTACTGAGTTTTTTCAAGGCAAATAATTGTTATTGATACTTAAATTTAAATCTATTTTAAATTAGTTTTATTTAAATTTAAAATAGTGCACAACATATAATGAGGTACAAAACAAGTATTTTTTTCTAATAATGAAAAGATAAATTTAACCTGTCAAATTTTTTATTATTCCAAAAACATAAATCACAAAATTCCTTAAAATATATTTTTCAACAACCTAAATAAAATATAAATTAGTTTTCACAAATAATTAAAAAAATCATACATTTTAAATATAACTTTTTAAATAATAATTATAAAATTCACTAAACGATTTTACTGCAAGCTCACTAAACTTATACTACATTAGGGAAAAGACAGGCACTTGGTGTCTAAACTGAAAATATTAAATATATATGTAATTGGTGTAACCTGTTTATAAAGATGTAAATAAAATTAAGAAAATTGTAATTGAAATCAGAAATTTATAATTATTGAGAATAGTTATAGATTATAATAAATAATTATGAAAAAACAAATACTATATATAAAAAAAAGAGGGAGAAACCTATCTTACCTGAGCCGCCGCCGCACTGTGGTTTTGCGTTTCTGAAAGTGGAGAGAACCCTAGAAACCAAACTGTGCTGTGCTTCCTACAGTCATGGCGGACGTCATGATTATGAAGGAGATCGAGGACACGTCGCTTCGTCTCGGCGTCGATCTCTCCACTCTCGATCTCGACGCCATTCGCCTCCCTACCGGCGAAGATTGCGGCATCGTCAGGTATCAATTTCTCTTGTTTTGGCCGCTGAAACGAAACCCTAGGTTGCTGTTCTGACTACGTTTCCTTTCTTTTGTATAGTGATGACGAGGAGGTTTACCAGGAGGAGAATCTCGAGTTTGAGTCTGGATTTGGTAACATCATTGTCGTGGATAACCTCCCTGTCGTTCCGAGGGAGAAGTTCGAGAAGCTCGAAGGAGTGGTTCGCAAAATTTATAGTCAAATTGGTGTTATCAAGGAGGATGGCCTCTGGATGCCGGTTGATCCTGAAACCGAGAAAACCCTAGGTTACTGCTTCATTGAGTACAATACCCCTCAGGTATACACGCACGCTCGGTCTTTCTAAAAAAATTGTTGACCTGTTTGTTTGTTGTTAGTGATTTTAATAATGTCAATTGTGTTGTTGGAAGTGCTTTTAGTCGAGATATTGAATTGTAAGTTTTTGTTTTTTTTTTTTTTTATTTGGGTGTGGTTAAATTGGGCGTTTGTTATTTTCTTAGGAAGCTGAACTTGCTAAAGAGAAGACTCATGGGTACAAATTGGACCGTGCACACATATTTGCCGTGAGCATGTTTGATGACTTTGACAGATTCATGAAGGTGCCTAATGAGTGGGCTCCTCCCGAAACTAAGCCATATGCTCCAGGGGTAAGGTTCATATACTTATATTTTATTGTATTATTGTATTTCTTTCTGTATATTGTAGCCATGACTTATGCCTAGTTTTGTCTCAATTGTTCCCTTTTGATACTATGATAATCTGGATTATATGATGCTTTTTGCTAGCTTTACATCCAATATATATTTGCACATTCAAAATATGTTATGAAATATATAGGCACTGGCTCCCTTTTAATTTGGTTCTGCTGATTATATTAGTATTTAGATGTATTATAAAGCACTTTCAGGTTTTCTCATGAACCTCCCTTCTATAGTTGATTTACTTGTTGTATAGCTTAAAGTTTGAAAAATATGTTTGTATTTTAGTTATGATTTATGATTTAGTAGATTTTGCCCTGGAACCTTGTACCTTATTGATATTTCTTATGCTCTTTGGTGTTGGTATCTCTGACAGGAAAATCTTCAACACTGGCTCACTGATGCAAAGGCCAGGGATCAGTTTGTGATTCGTGCTGGTTCAGATACTGAAGTTTTGTGGAACGATGCCAGGCATTTAAAGCCTGATCCTGTTTATAAGCGTGCAGTGCGTGGACATTTTATTTCAGTATCTTGCACTAGTTAATATTTACAATTGCCCTACTTTTACATGATTTTGTATTGCTGCTGGCCTGGGTTTTCATGTATTTTTTTAATTACAGTTTTGGACAGAGAGTTTTGTGCAATGGTCTCCTTTGGGGACATATTTGGCAACTGTTCACAGACAGGGAGCAGCAGTCTGGGGAGGTGCTGGAAGCTTTAATAGACTTATGCGTTATGCGCATCCTCAGGTTTTCTTTGAGATTTGCTGTCTCATTGTTTGGCACTTTGGCTTTGGATTTTTTTTTTCATACTAATGATTATATTTTTAGGTAAAACTAATTGATTTTTCGCCTGGTGAGAAGTATTTGGTAACATATAGCAGTCATGAACCAAGCAATCCCCGAGATGCCAATGTGAGCGCTTTCTTCTTTGTTTGTTTTTCTTTTATAGTATTTTAGATACTGTTCCTAACCCTGACTCTTTTTATTTTTGTAGAGAGTTGTGATAAATTTATTTGATGTGAGGACTGGTAAAGTGATGAGGGACTTTAAAGGAAGTGCTGATGATTTTGCAGTCGGAGGTGCTGGGGGTGTCACTGGAGTTTCATGGCCTGTTTTCAAGTATATTTTTTTTCTTTTAATCTAGCCCATGCAATTATTTTTGCATTTGTCATGTGTCTTATGCAGTTATTCATTCTTGTCATTATCTTTGCAGATGGAGTGGTGGAAGAGATGATAAATACTTTGCAAGGATGGGGAAAAATATACTCTCCGTTTATGAGACAGAGACCTTTTCTCTCGTTGACAAGAAATCTTTGAAGGTTGAAAATATAATGGATTTCTGCTGGTCTCCAACTGATCCAATTATTGCTCTTTTTGTTCCTGAGATGGGAGGTGGTAACCAGCCTGCCAGGGTAAGTGTGTTTTTTTCTTTCATGTATGTGGTTTAAAGTTTTGTTTTACTTGGGTATCATAATGAATGGTCTTATATTATTTATCAATTATTATATATATGTTCTTTGACATATTTATAGGTTAGTCTGATTCAAATCCCCAGCAAAGTGGAACTCAGGCAGAAAAACCTTTTCAGTGTCAGTGACTGCAAGATGTACTGGCAAAGCAATGGAGACTACCTTGCTGTTAATGTAGAGAGGTACACGAAAACGAAAAAAAGCACATACACAGGCTTTGAGCTTTTCCGTATAAAGGAACGGGATATACCAATTGAAGTTTTGGAGCTTGAGAATAAGAATGATAAGATCATTGCATTTGCTTGGGAGCCAAAGGGCCACAGGTTTGCAGTTATTCATGGTGATAACCCTAAGCCTGATGTTAGCATTTACTCCATGCGTACTGGTCAGAACAGCCGAGTTTCAAAACTCACTACTCTGAAGGGCAAGCAAGCAAATGCTCTGTTTTGGTCACCTGCTGGTCGCTACATTGTACTGGCTGGGTTGAAAGGCTTCAATGGACAGTTGGAATTTTACAACGTTGATGAACTTGAAACCATGGCTACTGCTGAACATTTTATGGCAACAGATATTGAATGGGATCCAACTGGAAGGTATATGGTCTATCTGAATGAGTAATGATATTGCTAATAAAGGCAGTTCATAGGTTAATCTTTTGTAAAATCAGTTTAAAATTGTATTTACCTTAGTCATTAAGTGTCTGATTTTTGCCACTTTACTGAAAAAGTGCTTATTGTTGGTTTGTTAATTATCCCAAGCTTATATTGCTTTCTCTTTATATGGCAGATATGTTGCAACTGCAGTGACTTCAGTTCATGAAATGGAGAATGGTTTCAATATATGGTCTTTCAATGGCAAGCATCTATATCGGATTCTGAAGGATCATTTCTTTCAGGTACGTTGACATTTGCTCTTGATGCATTGTTGGCAATTATACATGTATTACCATGGCACAATGAATGATGTGTATGTTCATATGGTGATAGGTTTGGACATTGTAATGCTCCATTTTTGAATCTATACTTTGGTAGCATAAATTTTTCTTATAGCAGAATTTTACTAATCATTGAAATCGTTACTGTAGTCCTTATTGGTAATCTGCATGTTTGGCACTGAATGCCTTTATTGTGTAATAATCCTGTGCTAGTCATTCATCAATCACACATTCTTATTTGTTTTTTCGTTTGCTATATAGTTCTTATGGAGACCAAGGCCACCATCTTTCTTGACTCCCGAGAAAGAGGAAGAGATTGCCAAGAACTTGAAGAAGTACAGTAAGAAATACGAGGCAGAAGATCAAGATGTTTCGTTGCTGCTGAGTGAACAAGAGCGGGAGAAGCGCAGGATGTTGAAAGAAGAGTGGGACAAGTGGGTTAACGAATGGAAGCGGATCCACGAGGAAGAGAGTTTACAGAGGCAAAAGCTCAGGGATGGAGAGGCTAGCGATGAAGAGGAGGAATACGAGGCAAAGGACATCGAGGTGGAGGAAGTGATCGATCTTACAGAAGAGGTCCTTCACCTTGAGTATGGTCAAGAGTGAGTTTTATAGGTGGACTTGGATTCGAACATTTTATTCACTTTTTGAGGTTTAGTTGGGCAGCTTATTTCATCTTTGTAAAACCCAATTTTGTAGTCTTTCATTAATTTTTTTTTTTATGTGGAAGGAATTCCTTTTACTCACAAATTTAACGTGAAAGACATTTTTGCTGCCTTCTTTGGGCGAAAGTGTTCACTCATATTCCTCGCTTCCTTGGCACTAACTATGCATGAAGAAATGTTGAGTTAGATTATATGTGGGTTTGTGCATAAAGGTTTTGATGTGATTGTACTTAGGGGTGTTTTTTAGATTTTAACTTATTTGAGCTTATGTTTATAGACTTGTTTATCAAAATATTTTAATTTATTCTAATAAGTTTCAAAGTCAATTTTATGAAAAAGTTTTTATTTGATAAAAAAATTATCGATTGAGTATTAAGTTATTTATCCAAATGCATTTTAGGTCACATTGTGATTTGTATCTATCTACTCACCTCCCCATTTTTTTTCCTAAGTACACTCTTCCTCTTTTTTTTAAAATAAAATTATTTAAGTAAACTTCTCTTCCTGATTTGTAAGTAGTTTTTAATCGGCAAACAACGATGCATAACGGAAATACATAAAGAGCAAGAATAACGAGATTGGGAAACAAAGGATAAAAGTTATCTAAATCAAAATGAAGATATAAATAAGAGAAAACAAGTTACCAACAAGCTATACTTATCTCAATCCCACCCAAAATATGTTCTGCAGGAAGGGTCGTGTCGTGGTCGTGGATCCACCAAAAGGAAAGATGTATATAAACCGACAAGAGTAAAAACAAATATATATGATATATCATCCATCACACTACCATGGTCAAAAGAATTGAACCTCCCCTGAACAAACATGCATTTCGCATCCTCCAGAGATTCCAAGTAAACGCCCCCCATAACACCATTCTTAATTACCTCCTTGCCACTGCCTGATGCAGTTGAATTGTTGAAGAAAATGCATTTTTGATACCAAAGGTAACACAGTAATGCCAAAATGACACCGAGGTTCACACTTGATATATAGCTTTTAATGCAAGAAAACAGCACATGGTGACAGAAGGAGCATCTATATATGATCATCCACAATATATAATATTTCTTCTTAAGAGGTTATTCATTGTCGGTAGACGATTGAAGAAGCATTGCACTTCAGATGGAACTTTAATTTTCCAAAACGCACCATTCTCCAGAGTTTACTTATCCCAATTAATTCCAATATCCACTACATCATCATTCAAAGTGACACCATGCATGTAACAGAGATATTAACATTTCTGTTTAATTTCGTTATGTCTTCCCATCCAAAAGGTTCTAATTCTCCATTGAATGAAGATGCCATTGCCAAACACCATTTACCCATAGACCCATGCATCCATGTCCACAAACAACGTACATCAGAAACATAGAAGCAAAAGAAGAAAACTCACCAAATAGAAGATTTATAGTTAGTTTGTGTTTCCCTCCACGGCTCCACTAACCCTCTCCACCCACTATAATATTATTATCTATTTAATTCATTAACATAAAACTCTAATTTTATTATAGTAAGAAATAAGTTGCTTACTTGAACTTGCCTATTAAGTTGGCCTTAATTACTGATTCACAATATGTGGCCTTAATTACTCCCACACGCATGTCCAGGTGACACGTGCTGGTTAAAGAATCATCCAAGCCATAGACTAACCTAGCAATTGAGAAGAAGTGTAATTTATCACCCTTTATGTTGGTGAATTAAATTAATTTAATGTTTTTTGCCCAGCTTCTGTTTTGAATACTTCAGATCAGACACTTGTATAGGCCTGTAAATTGTCGAAACCAGATACAGTTAAGATATAGTAGGAATGTAAGAACATGCAAAGTGAGAACAATGCATTTTGGGCAACTGGGTGAGTGAGATGGCAGCGAAACGAAGCAATTTTGTGCAAACCAGCCATACCTAAGTTTGATGGCATTGGGCTATATATGTATAATCTTCTTTACTCCTTTTGAATCTATATATGAAGTGTGAACCCATCCACCAAATGACCACGTATAATTTGTAGCAGCTTAAGTAAATTAATAATTGTAATTTTAATGGCACGATGGTGATGGGGTTGTTGGTGCATCACTTAATTTTAAGGTACCGTCTTTCCAAAACTCTTCTTCCTTATATATATATATATATATACTGCGCAAAACATTAAGCTAGTCTAGTTAGTGTGTGACACGAGATATTACTTGTAAACATCTTGGTTCCTTTCACCAAATTGCTGTACACTTGAGCAAAATTATCAAAGAAACCAACTATATATGCTTCCTATATATTCCTATATATAATGCACACCCATTATCCCTTGTACTCTGTACGTAAGACATGCATGCACCAATTGAAACAAACATGCACCGACGTAACGGACACACCTCACTGGAAATATTCCCTACGTAGTAATTGCAACATCACTAATTTTTGTATCTTTTGCCCTACTTTGTGCATGAATCGTTCTAGGGTGAAGTCGTAAAATAAGAGATACACCGGTGAAGCACTAAAAATCACCGTTAGATATATTAATATAAAATAGGACGACTGAGATTAAAGAAGGAAAACCCGATTAACGGGTAAATTTGTAATACATTTGATTTTTTAATATATTTTTTTTTCATTTTCGTCAACTCATCTCCACCCGTCCCCTCTCTTCTGCAATTGTTTTCATCACCGTGATGACAAATAGCTCTCACAGGGAGCTAGATCCAGATATCACACATAAATAGATATAAAAGAATTAAATAAAAAGCCCCTTAATCACTTCACTCACCAAATGAATCTCATGGTAATATTATGTAGTACGGCCATTTGGAGCACAAACAAAATAATCAAGGGATGGTTTGATTAATTATATCGAGAGAAAAAAAAATCAAAACCAAAAAATATTGTGAACAATAATTTTCATAATAAAAAAATCAGCTTATTTTTCAGAAATATTTTTATTTTTAAATTTCATTTTAGCTCTTAAACATTATAGTTATGTTCGACAAAAATAATTGAAAAACTAGTTGATAATTGAAGACTATGTTTGACGAAACTAATTGAAAGCGAAAAGATAGCCGATATCGGGTATCCGAAAGTTGAAAAACTAACATATTATAAATTATAAGTGTTTGATAAAATTAGCTGTTGAAGTAACTGAAAAGTATAAAATGACTGAAAAACACGATTTATTCAAAAAGGATAATCAAGAAAAAAGATAAATATATTGAGAATAAAAATGAAAGAAAATATAAAAAGTTAAAAATTAAGGTTTTAAAAAATGACATGTTTAAAAAAAAGTTAGAAATTACTAAGAATTCTAAAAAAACTTGTTTATCGAATTGTCAATCAAACCTTTCAGCTAGTAAAAAAGAAAGAAATTAATTGAAATGTCTTGTTGAATATAACCGAGAGCTGATAGCTGAATACTTTTAAACCAGCTTATTAATCATAAGTATTTTGTAAAATCAGCTGTTTAAATAGTTAAAAAATATAAAATGACATATTTAAAAAGGATAATAAGACAATTGAATAAATATTTTAAGCATATAAAAAAAATTAAATAAAAAAAAATTAAATATAAAAAACTAAAAACTAGCATTTTAAAAAGTACTATTTCATAAAATACTATAAAACACTAGTCTATTTATAAAAAAAATTGTTTACTAAATAGTGAAACAAAATTTTCAGCCGATAAAAAAAGCTAAAAGCCAGTTGAAACTAGTGAAATGTTGGTTCAGTTTGGCAAAATTAGTTGAAAAACTAGTTAAAAACTAAAAAACTAGCTGATAATTAGAAGCAGGAAACTATTAGCCAAAAATTAATTTATTAAAATAAAAAAAGTTTAGTAAAACTAACTGAAAAGTGTACAATAACAAAAATAATAAACCATGATTTATTTAACAAAGGTAATAAAAAAATGAATAAATATATTGAGGATAAAAATAAAAGAAAATATAAATAGAATATTATTTTTAAAAAGTTACTTCAAGAAGTGTTTAAAAATGTTAGAAACTACTAGGAAGTTCCAAAAAAAAATTTGTTTACCACATTCTCAAACAAACTTTTAAACTAGTAAAAACAGGTAAAAATTAATTAAAATATTTTGTCGAACATAGTCAAAAGTTGATAAGTAGAAGCTCTAAGCTCTTAACCTAACTTATTAAATCATAAGTATTTGATAATACTAATTGTTGAAGTAGTTGAAAAATATAAAATGACATATTTAAAAAAAATAAAAAAATTGAATAAATATTTTAAGAATAAAAATAAAATAAAATTAAATAAAAAACTAAAAACTAGTATTTTTAAAAAAGGTACTCGTTTTTTGAAGCTTGTACTTGTATTGACGTGGCATGACATGCCCATCCAAAACAAAGATTGGTGAAGACACCTAATTATTAACGTAGTTTATGGCTTTCCTCTCCTAAACTAAAGAATAAGACGGAGAGGCTTATTTAAATTTTCTGCTGCAGCTGAATGCAATCATGATGAATAACTTTAATTAATTATCTAGCCCATGAATCTACCCATTTGACAAAAAAAGTAATAAGAACACCAACTAGCTAGCTAGAAAACAAAAGTCATGTATATGCGTTCATTGTATTGGTTGTTGAGAGTGGATGGAGAAATATATATTAGAGAAGTGCTAGTGTGTTGAGATAATTTAAGACAAAGATACAGAATTTTATCATTGAATTCGAAGGATTCAACGAACTTTTTTCTTTGTTATAGTGTGAACCCTAATACATTTACCAAAAACAATCCTTAATTTGTTGGAAAAATTAGTGTACGTACCTCTTTTAACGTTGCATCAGATAGATTATAGATAAGTGGTGACTCCTTGACCCGTGATTAATGGTACTATAGTGCTCAGCAGGATCCTTCTTGTCTCTAATTGTGGAGCATTGTAGATCTAGAGACAGGACATCAAAATTTAATTAGTAGATTTGTTTTTTTTTTTTTTGTAATTTAAATAGAACTACTTTTAATTGAACTTTTGTTAAGATAATTAATTTAGAAACAAATACTATATGTTAAAAAAATAATTAATTTGTATTTTAAAAGTCACGAGTTTAAAGGTATCAATTTTATTTGACTAAGTAAATTTTTTAAAGTGTAAATATATATATATATATATATATATATTAAAATTAAAAATTCCAAACTTAAAATGAATTATTTAAGAGAAACTTAAAAAATACTTATCTAAACTTTAATTCTACTTAATTAATATAATAATTTTAGAGAATACCAAAAAATTGTAGAAACAACCTTACTTATTATGCAATCCATTTCTTATGTATATGCTTGAGATTCACTCATGTAGAAAATAATTTTAGAGGATACCAAAAATTGTAAAAATGGTTTTACGTGGATTCATGATAGAGAGGACAGTTAAGTACATGCTTGAGATTCACCCATGTAGAAAATAATCGTGTTTTTAATTTCTCAAAAAAATTAATACAGATAAACTATTTTTCTTTTACAAAATAAGTTGGACTAAAACAAACATTATATTTTATGAAGATAAGATTTGGAAATTTCCGTGGAAATTTAGTGAGCACGCAGGGTTGAAAGAAAAATAAAAAATTAAAGATAAGATTTCAAAATTTGAATCTATATACGAAGTGTGAACCCCATCCACCAAATCACCACTTATAATTTGTAGCAGCCTAATTAGTAAATTGTAATTTTAATGGCACGATGGTGATGGGGTTGTTGGTGCATCGCTTTATACGATTTTATTCTCTATCTTTAATTAATTATTATTCTAATACCGTCTTTCCACAACTCTTCTTCCTTTTCAATTTCTGTTTTTTCTATGTCACCTTTACCATGTTTTACGTCATACTCTAGATATATATTAGCCATGGTGATGATCTTCTTTCTGTGTTTTTTATTTAGTTCTAAACTCAATGTTACTTGTTCGCACGATATATATATGGAGACTGCATATAATTGGCTAGCTTTAGGGTAAAAAAATCCATTCTGATTACATCAACTTGTCATATTTGCTGAACAGTACATGTCTAGGAGAATATTGAAATATATTGAAGAACAATTCTAGAACTTTCATTGACCTCATTTTCATTATTAATTAGTTAATTAATTAATTGGGTGTTGTTAGATTCTATGTGATGTTAGTCATGATAGACGTTTCGAAGGTTTTACTAATGAGCACTCGTTCACATTGTTTAATTGTTTTTTTTTTCTTCCTTTCATTGGCTTTTTGTATATGTTGACAAATAGTAATGTACAGTCGGCGTTAGTATTTAGCTAAAAATTCGACTTATATATATGTTTTGATGGGTTATTATTAGCAATGCGACAACAATTAGTTGTTGAAGACTGTCTTTGGACTTTGGTTTTGTACAACGCGGGATAATTAAGTACGTTTCAAAACTTAACTAGGGCGAAAAGATATTTGAGACGACCAGACGTGAGTATATCTTCAACTTGGTGTTTTATAAAATCAAATATATAATTCTTTTTGAGTTTCTTTTTACTAATTAAAATTTTTACGTCTTTTGTTTTTTTGCTGGAGAAAATGTTTATTACGTCTTTAATTACATGGTAAAGGAAAATCTCCCCTCTATTCGAAAAACTGTTCTAAGACAAACTACGCATATGTTAGCAAAATTTTCATATGATAAAGTACTGCTTAGTAGAAACAGATTCTAAATAATCCCTTTTCTTTTTTTCTCCTTGAAAGCTCATAATTAATCGGATGTGCTAATTGTTTTCAGAGAGCTTCTTCTTTTTTACTTAAATTGACTCACATTTATAGGAAGGATAATCATTGTGCAAATAACATTATCAATTTTTTTTTATGGATAATAGATACTATTTTTTTTTTTTTTTTTGTGTGGAATTCTATTATATTCCCTTTTCTGCTCTTAATTTTATGCCCACAATATTATGGGACTACCTGATTATAAATTTCGTTTCCATTGACATGGGTTTTGGCCTAGTTCTCCCATGATATTTTAGTTTCTTCATCCTTAATAAATTTGGGTTGGTTTGGGTGTGAGATTCTTAAGAAGCTGGATTGTAACATAGTTGGAATATCGTTTTCTAATTTGATCCCTTTGCCTTCTATTTTTTTAAAAAAATAAAGATTCTAAATTCAACCATAAGATTTTGTATAAGAACTAATTATCGCAATGTATTTTCATGATCATATCCTACAACTTCTTGTCTAAACATCGATCTAAACTGCACTATGAACACCTCTGTTTGAACAAGTTTAACTACAACCGTGCTATAATTTTGTTAGTAGTGTAATTAATTAATGTCTCCAATTTGCATAGGTTAAAGAGGACAATACATCTGGAGCAAGCCTTGATCATATTGTACTGCATCTTCATATATATTTTATTGTTGTATTCCCTTTTGTGTGTTTGAGTGTTCACAAACCTAATTTTAAATGATTTTGATTTTGTAAAATAGATTTGGTTAAAATTGAGTTTGAGGTGAAAAATATATATATTTCTAAACTTTTAGCTATGTGGGTAGTAAAACTTTGTATTTTTATCTCTTTTTATGTCTTTCATAAGTGTTCAATAGTTAGCACAATGGGTGCCTAAAAATCAATTTTAAAACTCAAACTCTTCTGTGGATAAAGAAAGGGGTTTGTGATCAGTATTAGCCTGTTGTTACTTTTTATTGAATTTAACTGTCACAAGCCCCATCGCATCACCTTTTTGGATACATACATGACTTATCTTCCATAAATTAAACATAAAAAGAAGTGCGTAACTCATCTCTGAAAACTACAACACTGCAACGTGCAGACAACTAGGTCCCTCAGAAATTCATCACAACCCCTTGAATTGTTTGAAGTGTGATGCAAAACAAACGAATCAATATTTAGAGAAAGCAAAAAAAAGTGAGGATATATATGAACACTTATAGTTTTGATCACTTGTTTAATTATTAATATAATATGGATTTTAAATTATGTGACCCATATATATATATACTATTGCACCGATAGAACCGCTCTAATCCTCTTTGCATGCTGCTTTAATTTGTTTGATGAAGGGACACACAATCCAAAGGAATTGAAAATAGATGAAGAATTGATCAAATATATTATGTTCCACAATATTGATGGAACTAACTAAACAAAACTCTTCCAACTTTCAAGAAAAGGATCAAGCAACCATTTATCTAATTGACTTAATTTAAATTTTTTATAAATAGCTAGCTATCGAGCACTCCTATCAAATTGAAAAACAAATTTAAATTTGCAGACCCAATTAGTCATCAAAATCCAAAAAAAGATTGACATCATCAAGGCCAACAGAATCACACATGGCAGAATTAGACATAACATCCCAGGGATCAGGCGGTGGTAGAGTGACATTATTATTATGCCTCGAAGATGAGGCCGGAATCACCTCCTCTAATTTCTTCACTGATATTGGTGAGGGAAAAGATGATAAAAAGGGGCACTCTTGTTTGGTTGGAGTAGGGAAGGTGTTGTTAAAGCTAAGCAATATGGAAGTGTCCGAAGGAGAATTATTATTGGAATCAGGTATGATTTCATAGTTTAGCAAGTCATTGCATGTGTGGTGGCTCAAATAGGTGGTCTTATACAATGGAGGATCCTCTTGAATTCTTTGCACTTGTTTTGTTGCTTGACAATTCTGATCATACTTGTGAGTGCACCTGTAGTAGCTCCTGCATATAATATTATATATTAATATTAATTAACTAGTTAGGACTTAGGCTTATACAGGAGAGACAAATTAAGGAAAATATATATATATATATATATATATATATATATATATATATATATATATATATATATATATATATATATATATATATATATCAACAACAAAAGCGACAGTAATGTTAAGGTGTTCTGACATCATGTAATTACATTATGATTGTAATTGTTTGCGATTGTATTAGTTGCATGCATTTGCAACTTTCTTGAGAGTCCTCAGATTTAGTAGTGTGAGAAACCTCGTAAGAGGGATACTTGTCCAAGAGGAAAAGGGTGTTGGTGAAGGATCTGAACACGTTCTTGACAAGACTTTGAACAAATGGGGTTGTCGTTGTTGCTGATGACTCATTATCTTTTCCATTAATCATCACTTGTCGAAGTTGATTAGCAAACTCAAGCCCTCTCACAAGCTCCTCCAATACCTTTCTATCATCCATTCTTTCTTTCTCTTCACTATCCTCAAATTAATATATTCTTCTTCCTTGCCTTGCCTCTTATATTTATATTTTTATATTATATATGTATATTGGTTGCTTTCATAATGTAAAAGCTTTCTTTTGGTCTCCCAATGTTCAAGGTACATTGCCTGCTGCATCACCTTGAATTGTTATTTCATTTTTTTTACTATTTAGATCTTTGTGAACTTAGAATTGCTAAAATGTCCTTTTCCAAAAAGACATGATCTTGTTAGTTATCTCATTTTTCTTCTTAGTTAAATTTATTGATTTGAGAATGAGACTCAACTAAAAAATCAATATTCTATATTTAGTGATGCTAAGGTAAAGTTCACCCAATGAAATTAAAAATGTGTCAAAAGGAGTGTTAAAACATATCTCAAAAGTTTGGGGGAGGAAATTATAATAATTGAGATGGAGTAAAAGAAGTATTGATCTGTGTGTGAATTAACCAACTTAGTGTAAAATTATTTTAACTTGTACCTGTATCAAATACTTAAAAAGAAAAATTATACAATCTATAATAATCTTTTTTAATTCGAATAAAGTTATCTTCAATGAAAAACATATAAGATATATTAAAAAAGAAAAAGAATAAAATTACTATTACTTTTAAAATTATACAAACAAAATTATTATATTTCATTTTTATATGAATCATTTATGTCTTTTTATAAATATATTTTTTTATTCTTTTTCTCTTTTCACTCTTGTTAAATAACTAAATAATTGTCTTTTTTTTTTCATTTTTTCCTTCTTTCTTTCATATCAAATATAAAGTGTTAATGATGGTGGGGTGGGGGGGAGTTTATGATTGAAACAGGTTACAAATTGGATCATAAACAGTGAACCAATCTGTCCAAGGACTATATTTGAATATTTTATTATCATGTTGCTAATTAATTAATCTCAACCTTTCATTTTATATGTATTATTATATCAATGATTTTTTATTTTTATTTTTCACGTGCACTGGTGCATGTGTGGTCATATTTATCTAGTATGGTTCAGCATTCACATAGTCAAATTATGCCAAACTATTTTATATTGCAAGACAAAATAAACAACCAATAAATGAGCCACTTGCTATTCAATAAGATCTAGAGTTTCGTTCCAGGAAAATTCCGCAACCCATACGAAAATCGACGGCTTCGGACGTGCCACGTGTACGGAGATGCCTCAGGTGACGTCACCATGATTCTGTCATATGATGACATCAGGAGCCATGAAACATATGACTGTATTTGTGGTTGTGATAGGACGATGTTGCCCTTACAGGTTGTGCGGAGCATTGGCGTTAAGGTTCGGACAAATTAATTATATTTTCTCAAAAAAAAAAAATCTTTACTTGTTGTTTATTTTATATTAATAAAAATTAAAAATATTTTCTATTTTTTATGACAAATTAATTATTTTATGACTTAAATATATTTTTAATATCTAATAAAAAAAAACTATCCCTTGTTGGTTCTAACATTTTTAGAATTGTTTTTCTTATTAGTTTTTTTTTTATCATTGGTATAGTCTATTTCACCCTTACGTAACTAACGAAAAGCCAAATTTGCTATTTCATGTTAATTAAGTAAGATCACATGTGTACAAGTTAATATTCTCTTCTTCTCTAGAAAATCTCCACCAGCGTAATTAAACTCTTATTCCCCATTTTAGAATTGATTTTTCATCCTCATTTTTATGCAACTTAATGTATTCAATGAAATATTAATGATCTTGCACCTTGACATAATGTTGTAGGCCATAACTTGAGTGGAAGAGGTTGATAAGAAAGTTTCAAACGTGAAATATATTTCTTGGATTGTCTTAGTTGCAATTGTTCCAAATATAAACCTAAGGCCAGCATCCAAAATTACCTATAAATTTGATTTTATATACACAAACACAATTTTCGCTGAGAAGGATGTTTAGCTGAGTTGAATAAGATTTGTGAATTATTATAAATTTGATAATATATTTAATTCTCACTACTAAAAAAACACACAATTATTCTCTCTCTACACACATATATTGATTTTACATGTGGTGGACGCAACATATTCCCTACAACAAGGAAGTAATCATGGGATTGGAGAAGAAATGTTGTCTGCAGATCAACTTTGGTTGACTAGATTTGCTTCCAATAAGATCTTGAAGTAAAAAGGGTCTCCCATAAAAAATATTTTGATGCATCTTCTTCACAATTAGGTGTTTATTCCAGAACCATCAGTTCTAAGAGAGTTCTACCAACAACAAACTTATGGCCGGGGGGGAGGGGGGTTGGCTCATGATGGTTCAGATTCAATTAATATAAAGAGCAACATTTAACAGTGTAAACATGAGATATACTAAAAGGCAGAAAACAATGGGTGCTGAAAGGGGTTAGGTTTCTCAGACAGCCAATATTAATCTCATGACATGAATAGCGGAGAATTTGTCATCACTGCCATGTCTTTTGAAAGGATTGTGTTAAAATGCGGAACCACCAAATAACCATAATTTTATGTTTTCAGGAAAAACACAAGATCAATCAGCTTCATTCTTGTCTTGCAACAGTAAAAAGATGCCACTGCTTAGAAATTCAAGGACAAAAAGGATACATTACAAACCCAAACAATATGTTTTTACCCTTAATGTGAATGCTTATTTATTTATTTTTGACGGAATAATGTGACGGCTAAGTTGAATTTGATTCCCATAAGGAGAAGAAGATTTCTAAAACTAACTAACCTTGCCATTCACCTTAGCGTCAATACCATCTGGTTTCAACCTTTGAGAAATCTGGTCACACAAGAGCAATAAGGCAATCTGGACATAGTATAAAGACATATAAATAAAATTTTAGAAAGTTCCAAGTCAGAAAACATACTTGACACTCAAGACTCCTCAACACGAAATGGAAGTTGTTTGCAGCAATGTGCAAACGTTTGAGTGATGCCACTGGCTCTAGCATTTGGGCATCTTGGAGAGACTGGGAATCGTAAAGGCCTACAAAGTTGTTGGCAAGGGTATGCTTATGAAATATGTTCAAATTGAGGTTCTCAGCATCCTCCAGCTGCAAAGAAGAGTCAGAATGTGGAGGAGGTTTGTCCAAATGGATATTTTGAGTGTAGGAGAAAAGATGGAGATAGGAGTATGAAAGATTGAGTCCTTCTTCAATACCAAAATGTTAGTCTTTTAGTTTCCAACTAGCTTTGTAGCTTTCAACCTATTTTTTAACTAATTTTATGGAACAACCTAATTTAGTATTGAATTAAGATTCATATTAGTGTATATGGAAGAGTGACACAATGAAGTAAAATCAATTAATTTTTTACATGGTTTACAGTAGCCACCACACATCCCAACATGTTATTAATAGTTTAATCGGGTGTTCATGTTTGGCTTTTGCCACTAATTACGTTGAAAGGTAATATAAAGGGATCAACAAGCAAGATAGTTGTGGGGTAAATATATCTTAAGGAAAAGAAAGTTGTGGCTTGTGGGGGTGAGCATTTAAAAAATCGTTACATATTTTGAGAAAATAATATAATATCCTCTTAACTGACCAAGTAGAGAGGGCTTTGCTGAATTTACATTCTTACTCTTTGAGCCTGTTAAATGATAAGATAGAGTGAAGTGATTATGTTGCTATGTAGTTTATGGAAGTGGAGGAACAAGAAGCTTTGGGAGTAGGTGAAATCCCATTTATAGATCAAGTGGGGCATAGAGCATCTGAAGTGTTGGTCCAATGGAAGATTAATCAACGGGCTCACAATGTTTGCGAGTGCTAGAATCCTAGGAGGTTTAGCACGTGTTGGACTCCTCCGCCACAAGGAACTTTGAAATGCAACTTAAAAGGGTTTTCCTTTGTGCACCCAATAGAATTGCTGGGATATCTAGTATAATAGTGCAATTCCAATATTGTCCTTCCATAAAGTTGATATGGATTGATCAATCCTTAAGTGGCTGAAATGATTTTTTTTAATTTTTTGAAAAATATATTTTACGAATTAATTTAAAATTAATAGACTATGCAGGAAATAAATCTATGACTTTCGCGGGTTATTAACATGACACTTTAACCAACTGAATTTATTATCTAAATTTACATATGCGTTAAATATATATTAAAAATTTTAGTATTATATATAACGATATTAATTATTTTATAACATAATTGATCTATTAGCTCAATTGCTTAGAGTGTTGTGCTAATAATGTAAAAATCATAGGTTCGATTCCTACATACGGATTGAGCAATTTATATCGGATTTACGGATTTGTAATCCATATCAGTTTTACGGAAGAGCAAAACTGGAATTGCGCATGTTGTGACGGGTGTACAACAATTTGCTGGGTGCGCAAACCAATGCTTGCAACTTAGATGTTGCTTTCTTTTATACTCGGCATTGTATGGGGATCGATATGAGCTTGAAAGATCATCCATGTTAATTCATCAAAGCAAGGAGCAATTGTAAGAACTGTCTATCAAGGGTGCAGGAAAGAGAGGCAATGACACGCCCTATAAATTATTTTTCTTTGTCGAATTTGATAGATTGGTGGATATTTTCTTTGGTTACAAGATATAAATGTGGCCAAAGTCTACATGGATGATACTATTATAAAATCATTGGATAAAAATTTAGAGTAAATTGCACGCCCTATAAATTATTTTTCTTTGCCGAAATTTGATTGATTGGTGGATATTTTCTTCAGTTACAAGATATAAATATGGCCAAAGTCTACATGGATGATACTATTGTAAAATCATTGGATAAAGATTTAGAGTAAATTACATGAACCCATGAGGTTTTCACTTATTACACTTGATGTCCTCTATTTTATAATGGTACAAAAAAATTCTAATTTATTTTTTCATATAACATCGGGCACCCCTCCCCTTTACTTCACCCATGTGTTTTATGTGGATTGTGCTTGACGCCCTCTATTGTTTTTGCTACCATGAAACATCTTAACTAATGATGTAACAACAAAGTTGATAATGTATTGACTTGTCACAATATTCAGAGCGAAAATAGTTAAGGTAGATAAAATTATTTAGTTATCTAAAAAATATCTTAAAAATAAAACAAAAAATTCAAGTTTTTATTGGTTTTGATTTTTTTTTATCAATTTTTCCTTTTTATTGAATGGGATCTGAACACCCCAAGGTTAAATAAGTAGAAAAATAATTATTAAAACGAACTGTAACTTGTTATTGTCATTTATTTTGTGGCTTTTTAAATGTTAAAATTTTATGAAAAAAAGGAGTTAAAATGTGTTTTAAGTTTTTCAATTTTAAATCAGGTGTTAGTCTTTATTATATTTTAAAAATAACAATTTTGGGAATTATATTTTTTATAATTGGTAACTTTCATGCTTTTTTTTTTCTTTTTTATATAACTTTAGATAACGAAATGAAGTTTACCGATTATAAAAATAGGAGGATCAAAATTTCCGTTTTTAAAATATAGAGGCTAACACTATTTTTAACAAAAAAAGATTAGAAGGGCTAAGAAATATTTTAACTTAAAAAATTATAAAATTTAGACCGCATATATATTCAATATTTTTGAAATAAGAATTTATTATAAATTTGACTATAATCTTTTAATGAAACAAGATTATAAAAAAGTTTATTTTAATATTTTCGGGCATAAAATTTTAAAAATAAAGTTTTAAAAAATTACTCCCACTTAAAACTATTTTCATAAATAAATAAATAAATGTAAATAAAGCAACCTTGCACAGGTGTTAGTATTTATGCGGTTTGAAGTTTAATGGATGAGGTCTTAAATTTGGACCAAGAGAAGAGAAGAGAAGAGAAGCCGTGGATAAAATAAAGTGAGGAAGAAGAAGTGACAAAAGAGGTATCATTTGGAATGGCTTCTCTGCTCCTCCCTCCAACTGCTACTTCTTCCACACTTAAACACAACAACCAAATCCTGAAACTGAAACCAAACAATAATGCTCATGCTACATGTAACGTCTTCTTATCAAACTCAAACCACTACCGTTTCAACTCTGCAAAGTGCCATGCATTGTTCGATGACGTGGCCAAAGGGTTGTTGGAGAGCAGCAGTGTCGGGGTGGACCAGTTCCAGAGAGTGACAGAAGGCTTATCCGACATGCAGAGGTGGGTGTTCCTTGTCTTTGGTGGGTTGACGTGGATTTACCTGACTGCAAGACCAGGTGTTCTTGTCGGTGCCATTGATGCGTACCTTTTGGCACCTCTTCAACTGGGTTTGGACAACTTGTCTGGAAGGAGGAACTTGAAGAGGAGTGACTTTGTGGTTGGAGACAAGCTCGGTGAAGGGTCCTTTGGTGTTGTCTATTCGGGTGTTTTGCTTCCAAAGAATGTGGATGTGGATGTGCTGCAGAAGAGGGGGAGAGCCAAGACAACTCAGCTTGATGCCAAGTCTAAGGATAAAGTCATTCTTAAAAAGGTATTTATTGTTCTTTGATTTGGTGGATGGATGTTTTTTTGTTATCTCTGGGAATGAAAGTCAGTGTCAACCAACTGAGCTAGACCCCTTAGATACAAGAATGTTTGATCATTAGGATTCCTCATCCATTCTGTATTTTTTTGTTCTTCTTTTCTAAATTCTTGTTTTCATGATCAAGAGAAGAAAGATGTGTAAATGAACAAATATTTTAAATTGAAGTAGGTCCGTAAATTGCATAGTACCTGAGTTGCTGAATTACCATTTTCTGTTTTTGGATTAAAAAGCATGCATTTTGCGTAATCTGACTAATGGAATATGCAGGTTAAGGTTGGAATCCAAGGGGCTGAGGAGTTTGGTGATTATGAGGAGTGGTTCAATTACAGGCTATCTAGGGCAGCACCCGAAACATGTGCTGACTTCCTTGGAACTTTTGTAGCTGATCAAACTAATTCACAGTTTACAAAAGGTGGAAAATGGCTTGTTTGGAAGTTTGAGGTGCTCTAGCTTGTATTTCTGTTGCATAATGGATAAATATGCACTATTTAACTGTCAGGAGTTTTATAAATATTTTGTTCAGGTGGTGCTAAATGCCATCTTGAAAATATAAATTGAATTTGTCATCTTAGTCTAGTTTATTCCTTCATTTACTTAAATTAATTCGAGGGTTGCCCCTGTCGCAGGGAGATCGTACTCTTGCTGATTACATGAAAGATCGCAACTTTCCTTCAAACTTGGAATCAGTGATGTTTGGACGTGTCTTGCAAGGTGTGGACTCTTCGAAACGAAATGCATTGATCATCAAACAAATAATGCGCCAGATCATTACGTCTCTTAGGAAAATTCACGATACAGGCATTGTTCACAGGGATGTAAAGCCAGCCAACTTAGTGGTTACTAAACGAGGGCAGATTAAACTCATTGATTTTGGTGCAGCAACAGACCTGAGGATTGGAAAGAATTATGTTCCAAATCGTACCCTTTTGGATCCTGACTACTGTCCCCCAGAATTATATGTACTTCCAGAAGAAACACCAAGTCCACCACCAGAACCAATTGCTGCTTTCCTTTCACCAGTTCTGTGGCAGGTTTTGCTACTTATATTCTATTTATGCACTCAAAATATGGTTCTTCTGTAGTAATATTAGTTTTAATGAAAAATATAATACTGGGGAGTGGGGATCAACAATTTTATCAAATCGGTTAAAGCAGCATACTGGCCAAGATCTGTTCACAAAGAATATAATTGTTCTGTAAATTAAAATTAAGAGCGCCTAGTTAAGATGTAAATGCAGGAACATTAACTAAAAGATTGGTTAATATGTTAATCACATACTGCTGAATTAACTATCCTCTTGTTTGTTTCACATATACACCTATTTTGCTCAGGAAGTGCTAAAGTGGAGTTATGTGATTATTGTTGCAGTTAAACAGCCCTGATTTGTTTGATATGTATTCAGCTGGGATTGTACTACTGCAAATGGCAATACCAAGCTTAAGGTCTCCTGCTGCTTTGAAGAATTTCAACTTGGAACTAAAAACATGTGGATATGATATGAAAAAATGGAGGGACTACACTCGCCTCCGGCCTGACTTGCAAATTCTAGATAGTGAATCCAGTAGAGGGTGGGATTTAGCAACAAAGCTTGTATCTGAAAGAGGTTCCCTAAGAAGAGGACGCTTATCTGCTGCTGCTGCTCTGCGACATCCTTATTTTCTTCTGGGTGGTGATCAAGCAGCTGCAGTCCTTTCAAAATTAAACTTGAACAGAAAGTGAGCTGCTTCGCAATGTGAGTATATCGTTCCATTTACTGGTTTATTTTTTATTTTTAATCCCTGGTTATCTGCAAAATTTATATAGTCAAGCTTGAGCAGATAATTTTTTTTGTTTCCTCTTGCTTCTGCCCATTTTGGCATCTGAAAATGTGTATAGACTATAGAGTTATCTACTGTTTCCTTGAGAAAAAACTAAGAAAAATGATTTAGAATGAATGTGGAACTGTGCTTTCTATTTGACTTTATTAAACTGGACGAAAGAAAATCACTAGTGTGAACCTCTTGCAATCTGTGCACTCTCTTTTGCATCATAAGGTGATGTAAAAATTTCTAGTTAACCCAAAAGGCAGTCTCTCAGTGTAAAAACAACAGGTTTCTTTAGGTCCTGGGTTACTGATAATATGTCAGGATGGTTTACCCATTTCTTTTTTTGTTCTTTTGTTGTGTAAGAACTATGAATCATATCACTTTTGATTGAAGCTCTCTGAGGTAATATTATTTCAACATTTATTTCTACCAGGAGGAGCACATTTGAATTCAAAGGTGTCCCGCGACAAGCCTACTTGTGAATTGACAACCATCACATATAAGATTTTGTTCCATTTTTTGTGTTTGGCTTTTCCTCCCCAAGCTTAAATCAGAAAAAGGTTTTCTACTTCATTACAGGCACACCATAAGCCTGGGGACATCAAAGCTTACAGAAAGAAACATTATTGCTGCAGTATACATTTATAATTTTCGTGTAATCTATATGACAACAATCTCAAGCAGGAGCACCTAATGGTTGTAAGAGATTAATCAGTTGCCTCCTATGGTTTCTTTATACAAAAGGTGAATGCTTGAAGATTGGCGGGACCGCACTTGTAATACCTAAACTTCGAGTTCTATGCCTTGAAACAGGACATACAGCTAAGTAGAGCTGCATTCTATCGACACTTACTAGATAAAACTTACATACTTACATCCAAGATGAGATTATATATTCAGTTTCATATAGCTCTGTCATTTGATTAGTATTCTTGTACGAAATTGTGCTTCTTGTGGCCTTCAAAGAGTTGTCATCGATATAATAACACAATAGTTCTTCACAACAAAATTACTAGCTTATTTTACAAAATGCCACACATATGTCGGAACATATAAAGTAAACTATTGGCATCAATACAAACAGAATGGTACGGTGAGCCCCATATTTATCTCGTCTTCGTTTTACTATGTATTATCGTTTTCAAAATGAAGCTAATACTCTTGCATCCACCACGGACATGCTTTTTTACATAGCACTAGTTGGCAACTTTCCACATACGGTGTTACAGTTCGTCATGATAGAGTACTTTTTCCAACACATTTCTTTTCTTACAACCCCAACGGCATTTCTTAGAACACAGGGAATTGAAGAGGGCTAGCCTTGTGGATTGAAGGGATATAATGCTTGACGTGGAAGGTGACTTTGAGAGAACAATTGCATAGCCATCATCCATGTAATCCGTTCCGTCAGGAAAGAGCTGCCACACAAGGCTTCCAGCCCCACTACCTCCTTTCTTTGTAGAGTTCAGGATGGTCTTGTACACAGTGTTTATAAGGTTGTCTCTATATGTTGAATTGTAGCCAGGAGCTTTTGCAGATACACCAAACTCAGCAAAAACAACGGGCATTCCAAGATACTTTTCAGCATCCTCTATGTGGGCTTCCATCCAAGTCTTTATGAATGGGAGATGGGAATCTGCAACTGATTGTGAAATCCTTTGACAAGGTAATTAATTCATAGTTAGAAACTATCATACTCATGTCTAAAGGTGTGGATTTCAGATAATTAGATGAATGGTAAAAGCAAAAATGAAGCAATTATGACATAATACATTAATTTAGTTTAGAATGGAGTTTACTTGTATTCACTTGCGCGTGAATATGATTATAAGATGAATCTTAAAGGTTTGTAGAAGTTCAGTTTTGTGATACTAAACATACTTCAGTAAAATTTACCGATGAATAAACTCACCAAGAGTCTGGATATATGTGAACAGAAGCGAAGTCAACACCTAGAACCTGGTGGTTCCTGATAAAATCAGTTCCAACCTCATGAGCATATGAATTTGGGTTGAACTGATATTTCTGAGGTGTTGAGGGGCCATAAAATCCTTCTAGTCCAATCTCCACTAGGTGTTTTGGATCAATGCTCTTCACATAGAATGCCATTTCTTTTATCCAATCCTAGAATGTATTCAGTTGAGCACAAAATGTGATATCATGGAGGGAACTGATTAGTTGAATGCAATTATTACATGATATGACAAACATATTTGTTGAATGCAATGATCCTATGATTAATTATATGGTGTTTCTTTTAAAAACATAGGTTCACATGACTTTTTTTTTCTTTAATGGAAAGCGAAAGTTCTGGAGGGGCAATTGGGCAAACCTGTAACACATCACCTGAGGAGTCTGAGGTGCATCGAGGCTCATTCATCAGTTCCCAAGCAAAAATTGTTGGATCTTCCTTGTAAGTGATATTTGTGAATGTATTAACTCTATTGAGCACCGTCTACACAGTGAAAAATAGTACCAGAACCAGTTAGTTAAAAGGAATAAACAAGGAAAAAGACCACAACCACATGTATTCATTATTAGGTAGTTGAGCATTGCAGCATCACATAAAAAAAAAAAGCAACAAAAGGTGGTTTTTGTTCTGTTGGATTGTAAGAAACTACTTGCCTTAACATGAGCCTTGTAGTAGCTTCTGAGAGTTGGATGTGAAAAGAAGTCATCATCAGAGGTCAAGTTAAGGCCAGCTGCATTGCCCCACTTCACATACTGTGGTTTGCCACCATAAGCCTCCCAGTTGTTAACCAGTGATAATATGAGCCTGATTTTGTATTTCCTTGCTTCACTTACCACAAAGTCCAAGGCCTATGGTTCCAATAATAAAATGGAACTACATGAGGATTGCTATTTAGCTGCACATTATAACTAAAAATTTGACAGTATAATCATTCAAACATCAATAACCACTAACCACAAAATACAATGGTGAAGAAAGATTCATTATACTAGAGAATTCAAAATCATAATACTGTTTTTAGTAGTATATAATAAGTACTGAAAATAACTAGTATTTTCTCCGTTCTTAAATATAAGACTTTTTTTAAAAAAAATTTGTTTGTCTGCTTTTATAAAATTCTTTTCAAGTTGTCTTTTGCATTAATTATTTTTTGACGAAGATATCCTTAATTATTTTACAATAAATGTTATGAATTAAGAAGATAAATACATTTTCTCTCTCTTATAAGGATTGGAGAAAAAACTAGCATTAGGTAGAGTGTAATTAAGTGGAAAAAGAAATATGATGAGTCCAATAATTTTAAGGGTAATTAAATTAATCAATTTTCTTAAATGACCATGAGTTTAGAAACACTAACCTTGAATACGTCTTCATCATAAACTGATGGAGATTTCTGAAGAGCACGCCATTGGCCATCATTGAAGGCCCAAGTCCTACAAACTGACATACCCACAGAGGATGCATGTTTGAACACCTCAGTGACCTTCCCTCTTGTGGACTCATCCGCAGCAAATACCATCAACCAGTATGTGTTGAATCCATTAACATAGAAAGGTTGGTCGTTCACCACAAATTGGTTTCCTTTCGTTTGCACCATCTGCCATTCATTTTCTTCCATGTCTCCCAATTCACTTCTTAACACCACCCCCCACCCCCCAAAAAAAAAATAAAAAATAAAATTGAAGTGTTCAAGTTAGAATAGGCATTCGTGTGGGTTTTAGAAAATGAAAAATTAACAAGAGGGGAGGTTCTAATACATACCCATAACTTAAGATAGAATCTGCTATATCAATGCTCTTCCAATCTTCATATTCACTAACATCAAATGCAGTTGAGCTTAGACTTTTAGTAAGAGTCAGAAAAAGGACCAAGGTAATAATAGTACGTAATCCAAATCTCTTGTGTGTTTCCATAGAGTTGGTTACCCCTAGCCACGATGTCTTATGGTGTTTTGGACCACATTATATAACTGATCATCTTAATTTTCTTACATAGAAGTGGATCAAAGACAGAAGAGTGGTGTATAAGTTGAGATCATGTCACTACTCTAGCTTTAAAGCGAAGAAAAACTATTATTCTATTATATTCTCTTCCATTTCTTAGCAATGGATAGGCAAGTAGGGTAGGAGTAAAGTAGCAAAAATGTGTGACCTAACTCCTAAGGTACGCTCAAATCAAATGGGTTCCACAAACCAGAACTTGCGATACAGGGAGGTGGGAGGTTTTGTAGGATTAGAAGAAACTAGCAGTTACAATAACCACATAATTTGAAGATCATTACACATAAATAAACAAACTCTTAGAATTTAGGCTTAGGATCTAATTCAATCCGACAAAAATCAACTTGTTTAACGAGGTTTGCCAAAAATTTATAAGCACTACTTAGGCCACCTTATCTCTAGTCGATATAGAATCCCATTTCCCTAAGAGTCAATGTCCTGACGGCTGTACACAACAACAATGCTGCACTTAGTCTCTTTGGTTACCCCCTTTGTAGGTAACCCTTTTTCGAGACATTGATAAAAAATTTTGATAGATTGCAACTACAACCAGTTAAGGATGATAACAATTAAGATGATTTTTCAACACAAACATGACATAAATATAACGTCATCAAGTTTATTGTTATTCTATCATCATTTTCTAAAATAACGTCTTCACAATCAAGTCTATCATCTATGATGAAAAGAAATTTTCCAAAGGAGAAATATACCTGTTTGTGTGTGTTGTGTCCATGTAGTTCTCTTCTTTTCTAAAACCTTGGTGGAGGAGTTTGATACCTAGTTGGGGAGAAAAATAGCAAATGAAGAAGAGTGGATCGGTTGGAATTGGCACTCTTTGCGTGTGATGTTTTATGAGAATGCTAAGATACTTTAATGCCTTCCTTCCAAAGTCAAACCGTCATCTTTTTGGAACTATTAGTGGTGCTTGAGCTAGCTATATACTTGTCCTTGTTCCCAAGCATATATTTATGTTCTTACTATTCATCAAGTCCTTCATTTCTTTTACTATAAGATTTGTTCTTGCAGCATTTTGATTTACAAGATTAGAATTAATCTGTCCATTTGGTTAGGATTTAGGAACAAGATCCAGGTTGCCTTGATATCAAATTTCTATATTTCCATTTATAGACAAAGGTCAAGTTAATTAATTTGGTCCAAGAAGGTTTAGTAATTTGTTTCAAACAAGAAGAAATAGCATTACCAATTTGCATCTAGTTCAAAGCAAGATTTATTGCTATGTTTGTTCATTGGTGAAGGAGAATTAATATGAATGAAAAGTAGTTACAATGTAAATTTCGCAAGTTATTATACATGACTTAAATATATTTAAATACTGCAATGAAGACATGCACTTGATAAAGAGTAATGGTGGTTAATTATATGATACGTGGCGGCCATCAAGGGAAGATGAAGTAGCCGCTACTGGGTCATTCTCTCACCCAACATCAATATAAAAAGACACGCGTTTTGAAATTAACAATACATGGACTTATGGCTATTCATACTTAATTTGTCAAATTATAAGAAGTCTTGCTAACCTTACTTGATGTTGGCCAACGTACCCTTGATGATTGCAAAGGGATAGGAATTCTTTTATGAGTAAAACTCTATTTTAAGTAAGTTAAATTTCTATGCATTGTGATTATAATTTTTTTACAATATAAACTAATCAGATATCAGAATAAATGTAAAGGTAAAATATATATTTTATCCTTTTAAAAATTTTCAAATTAGTTTTAGTCTCCCAAAAAATTGTCTTATTTTTGTTCCTCTAAATTAAAAATATTTCACTTTAGTTCGTGTATTTTTTGGTGATTATAAATGTTATTAAATATTAATTATAACCCCTTTGAGGATCGAAGATTGAGTATTTTTAATTTGAAAGGATGAAAATAAGAGAATGGTTTTTTTGGAAGATTAAACCAAATTTGAAATTTTTTAAGGGGACTAAAATATTTTATCCTAATTATAATTACTATGAAATTGAATGATATATTTTATTTCATTTTATCCTAAATACTTTTAGTCCTTATAATATTTACTTCATTTTGTATTAGTTACTTGAAAAAAATATTTGATTGGAACTAATAACAAATGTTGTACATATTACAGGGACAATGAAAAATATTGATATACTAGAAGAACTAAAATAAAATAATAAGGACCAAAAATATATTTTTTTATTAGGGATATAAAATAAAAATAAAAATTTATTAGAAATCTAAAACATATTTAACCCTAAAAAATATAATCAAACTTCATCAATTGGTATAAAACATAAAGTTTAACTATATGCAATAAGTATAATTAAGATTTGAATCAAGAAAGAATTGGTCTCATAACTACTCTAATAACCGAAATTTGGGAGAATATTCCTGTATTCCACTAGGAAGCCAAAAACAATAGTTATAAAAAAAATTATATGTACAATACATGCATTGCAAGTACACAACCCCCCACAAATATATATAGGTATGATATGATTAAATTATTTACAGAAATAAACATGAGAAGTCAAAAATGAGGAAAAAAACAATCCATTGTATAAGTTTATTGATTCTATATATTAAGAATAAAAACAATATGTTTAGTTGTAAACATGCAGCTAAAAGGAATTTGCAATTGGTGTATTGAACATATTGCTCTACTGCTCCCAAGGCATCGCCATAGTGGATCGGAGGAGGAGGCTTTTGCGACCGATGGCGTCTCATAATCGGTTTAAAAGGTACCCGACAAATAAAAAATAAAACACTCATTTCATGACCACAATTAATACGAGTGGGAAAATAATTAAAACAAACTAAACAACTATAATTTGATTCTCTTAATTCTAAATACTCTTGTTTCTCCATTATCTTTTTCAATGATTAAAATTTAAATTTTTGTTTATAAAGATATATCATTTATTCAAATAATTTATCTTAAAATATTTAATTTTAGAAACAACATTATCTACTGTCTAGTCCGTTATTGAAAAAGAACTGTATAATTAGATAGGAGGATTCGTGAAGTGTGTATACATATATATAACAGCTAGGTGAGGCAATAGCTGATAGAGTGATCGAAAATGGAGATAAGAAAAATGTTGGGGGTTGTTGTGGTGACACTAATTATGTTTAACAATGGTGAGAGTGAGAGCCAACACAGTCTCGTTGCCAATGGCCTTGGTGCCACTCCTCCAATGGGGTATGCATCACACATCTATCTTTTTTCTATCTAAATTATTCAGCTAGAATTGTCGCATCATATCACATTTTTTCTTTTGTACAATAAATCACCCTTGTTTCTACTGGTCTATCCAAGATTGGATACATTTATGTTAACATAGGTACATGAAAAAACAACTTTATTTGCTTCTTTTTTTCTTCAATCGTTTCTAGTTTTATTCTCCTTTTTTTCACTTCCCTTTACTTTGCAAAATGACATAAGAACTGCAATTAACCTTGATAGTTGATCCATAATTCTTCGCAGATGATAGCTGGGGTGAAATGATCCGGGATGTCGATGTATGAATTGTAATTGTCATTAGATGTTTTGTTTATACTTCTCTTGAAATCAAATTAAAATGATTTCATTGAATTAATAAAGTATTTGATCCAAAATATATATACATGACAGGGAAATTTGGTAGCTCATAAAACAAAATTAATTTCCTTCTGGCATCAAAGCTGTTGCAGATTATGTTCATGGGAAGGGTCTTAAGCTTGGCATTTATTCAGCTGCAGGGTACAAGATTTAACCAAAGCATAATATGTTTCTCAACTCTTTAAAATTTTAGCTCTATGCATATATGATTGGGGTAATTTTGCAGGTATTTTACTTGTGCAAATGTGATGCCTGGTTCACTTGGTTATGGAGAGCAAGATGCCAAGACTTTCGCATCATGGGTATATAACACTGCTTCTTTCTTAAATTTGATTATTCCTTTTGCTTCACTCAAACATATCAGTTGCTATTAAACAAACGGTTATTATCATCATTGTTTTATCTTTCTTAGGGTGTTGATTATCTTAAGTATGACATTTGTAACAATGGTGGAACAAAGCCTATTGATAGGTAGTAAAAATAGTTATATTTTCACAACACTGTTATATAGTTATTTTTCAATTTCATTTTCATACCTAAAAATGAAAATTGTTTTTTTTTTTAATGTATAGATACCCTATTATGCCTCGATCTTTGATGAAGGTAGGCCGTCCAATCTACTTCTCACTATTTGAATAGTAGTTTGTGTTTTGTTTTTACAATGTTTTAGATATTGTTTTCAAATTTTGCACTCAATTTTTCCCTCTAATTGCACATTGCTTTGTTAATAAGGGGAGACATGCATCCTGCATTATGGGGTTATCAAGTGGGAAATAGCTGGATAATTACTGATGACATTAGGGATAACTGGGATAGGTAAAAAGCGATAAACAAAAAAAATTGTATTAAAGTTGGGTTTATACTTGATAGTTGTACAAACTATATATGTAACTTTTATTCTGTTTGGCAGTATGCTTTCAAAAGCAGATATGAATGAAGTTTATGCTGATTATGCAAGACCTGGTGGTTGGAATGGTATGAATTTCACTATGCTTTCTTTATTTTGTCTAGATGATAATGACTAGTGAGAGTATTTTTTGTTTTTTGTTTATGTTCATCTCTCCTGTCATTCTAAACATTTAAATCGATCGATCCTAACATGCTCGAGATAGGAAATGAAAGGATGAACAAAAATGAATATATTGTTCACTTCAGTTTATGGGCCACTTCCAAGGTATTATACTATCCTTCGTAAACATGCCAATGTTCTTCTACGTATATATATAATTTTTATGAAAGCATAATATACTTTAATGTTAAACTTTCATCCAATTACAAATTATCTATATAGGATATCTATACCACAGTATAATACAACTATATACACCCACAATATAATATCTATATTTATATTTTATTTTCTGGTAAATAAATATTATATTAATGGTGTATTTATTACGGATTCATATATTAATGGTGTTAAGATTAATAACTTTGTCTTTGTTTTTGACAAGCAACTTTTTTTTTAATATATGTTTGTTGATTTTATGCACTTATATAATCATTCAATCATAATTCATTATGTTAAATTTATTAACTTTTAAAATATTTATTTTAAAGTAATTCAAATAATACTTATGATTAAATAATAATTTAAAACTGTTTTATTCTATCAGGATATAAACATTAAACTTTTTGTCTAATAATTATTTTTAAAGTCATGCCTACTGTGATTCCTTTCAGATTGATTGATAGTATAAAGATGATTTTACGTATAAAACTTAAATTCTATACTTTATACATTCCGTTTTTCATGCAAAGAGTTACCGCAGGCCCCTCTTATTATCGGGTGTGATGTTAGAAATATGACTGAAGACACTAAAGAGATACTATCAAATACGGAGGTTATTGCAGTTAACCAAGGTGATGAGAAGCTTAACATGTGTCTTCATGTATAATTATTTGGTGTGCATTAAGTTAAGGGCCTTTTATGAGGTTTTTAATATCTTCTTGCTCCAATTTTAGATCCACTTGGTAAACAAGGTAAAAAGGTTAGGATGGAAAGCACTCTCGAGGTAAATTGTTCTTGCTATATACTATCTTTGGTTCTTATTATAAGAAACAAGTTATAGTGTATTCTATCTTGAATGTAGTTGAATAAGAAAGAAAAGAAATAATAATTGAAATGCATTTTTTTCCCATCAGGTTTGGGCAGGTCCTCTTTCAGAATATAGGGTGGATGTTGTTTTACTCAATAAATACTCTGATCTTCGTGCGTCCATTACTGCTCTATGGGAAGATATTGGCCTTCATCCTTCAACTGTTGTTGAATCAAGAGATCTTTGGGAGGTAAAATAATAATTTAGTGAGAAATTCTATGGTATTTTCAGAAGATATTGACCTTTATCTTTCATTACACTTTATTGGTCAATGATGCTGTAACATATCTTCTTTTCAATGTATGCAGCATAACACATTGGAAAGACAATTCAGTGGTAAATTGACTGACACTGTTGAACCACATTCTTGCAAAATGTATGTGTTGAAGCCAATAGCTTGAGTTTCAAAAAGATGTTTGGATTGTAACTTTGGGAGCCATTGCAGCACAAGCACATTTTTCATTTGCTCACGAACTTTTCTTTTACTAGTATCTCGTGAATTAACATTCTTCTCATGTTTCTACTCATGGACATATTCTACTGTAGTTTGTTTAATTTAAACAAGGTTGCAGTTTCTACTTTAGTTAGTTTGTTATTAATGATGTTGGATTTGTGCTTCTTTAGTTAATTTATGCATTGCTAATTTGTTTTGTGTTAGTACAATATCAACAAAAGTTGAATAATTCTATTTATTTGAAAATTTGTACAAATATTATATTGAAATAAAGATGAATAATTAGGATAAATTGTGAGATCTATTATAAAAAAAAAACTTTTAAGACCTGATAAGTCAGAGGAATTAGTTCAATTGTTTGAAGTAATAAAAATGATCTTGTAAGTGGTGAAACTTTACAAAATTTCTTTTGACAACTCAAGAGAGTTACTCTCCATTAGAATTGTTCTTCGTGTTTGAGTCTTAAGTGCAAACATTCACTTCCTTTGATAACTAAAGTATTTTAAAGAAAATGAAATTAAATGGATTGCCGAATCAAATGGTAGAGAATATACGAAAAGAAGATAAAATGCTTACGAGACGATATATGCTTGCTCACCCACCGAAATATTACAGGCCAAGCTTCAAAGTTTTTAGATTATAAATAGATAGATTGCAATTAAAATTAAACTTCATTATTCATCCCGTATAGATAGATACTTCCCTTGTCTGACAATGAAGTTCAACATCTTAATATTAGTAGCATGTCAATCAAACATGCAATACATGTTGATTTTCCTGAAGTTCTTCGTCGTAACTTAGATAGAGTACGACTAAGAATTGCTAGGATTATTGATTGATGGTGGAAAAGGCAATAAACATGACAAATGTACTAGGGAGCTCAATCTTTTAGATGTGGCAAAGAGACATGATTAAGTGGAAGTTTGTTTCTTTTGATAGTGCATATCAGACTGATTACAAGAGACATGGCATGGGATTCACATGTAACGCGAGCATGATCAAACTTTTTTCAAGGGCAAAAATATTAAACTAGACAACTTGGATAGATTCTTTTCTACTATATTGATTTGAGGAACCAACAAGAAAATTAAGCGCTACAAGAGAATAGTGATATGTTTTGAAGAGTCAGAACTTACTTTTGGAGCAAGAGATACTCATGGTATGCTTCTCCCAACACAACATACTTTCAGCATCCGTTCCCAATGGTAACCCAATCGAGCAACCAACTTTTCACCATGACTATGTGCATGTTTGGTTTTCAGGTGAAAAATTACTTTTGAGGCAAAAGTAATTTTGCCAAAGGAGCAAGACCATGGCTTTTGCTTTTATTTTGTTTTTATCTGTTGGATTTACATTGGAACGTGCCCATAATATTTTTAACTTCGATCCAAACATGCACTATGTTTTCTAACAAAGTAAGAGAAAAGATGTTGGGTCCTAAACATGTGTCCATTGCACATTTCTTATTTGCAGAAATGGGGAAATTTTCCCAATTTACTTCTAATATTGATTCACATTCACTAGCTCCAGTTAAATGAACGTCAAGATGTTGAAAACAAGAAGGTGCAGACTACAAAATTTAATCTACCCGAAAGCCACTATAGCAAACTAGTGAAGCTGATGCACACAATATTCATATTTGGTTCATCTACCGGAAGAGCCTCGAGGATGATCTCTTAAAGACTTTTCCTTCAAGCTTTAGTCGTCTATATGCTTCTCTCAGATGACAAGGCCGGATTGGTCCAGATTCCTTCCTCTCTTTCATAACTATTCTAGCTGCAAAATATAGTACAATTGAAACAATTTGAGTCCTGCATATTGACCTTGATATTGTTTGCATTTTGTAATGATTTTAGAAGCAAGCATCACATGCTTGTTTACCTGTTTCAACAACTTCACCAACAAACATTTTTGCAATGCCCGATACAACAATCGTCATGGGCACAGAAATTTTCTGGGTCCCAGTGATGCTAGCCAATAACTGCTTTCATGCCATCAAGACAGGAGAGGTGAAAAACTTGTGAGCAATCTTATCTTATTACAACAATGATATGTCTGCAAACTATTATAAAAATACATGAGCCCAAAAGCAGCCAAAATGCAAACAAGGGATGAAGTCCAATTGTAAATAATCTGACAATATCTTGTGTCTATGGCTATGGTGGAATGATTGAATCATTTAATGGACATTAGAATTGGTTTTTCATCAATCAATTTGGGAGAAAACAAAAACCTAATGCTGACAGAAAGCGAAGCAAAGCAAATCGAAAAACAGAAATACCCTTTTCATGTTGGCTTTCTGAAAGCCAGCCCTCCGGAAGGACTCGTATCGACTCATCTGCTCTTCGGTGAATTGCGACAAAATGGCCCTGAAGAAGAAGAAGAAGAAGAAGAAGAAGGACAAATTGGTAAATAGTTAATTAAGAGATGGATCGAATCGAAGTTAGTTGGTTAGTTACTGACTGCATCTTGGCCATTTTGTGAGGGTCGCCGGTGGAAGGGAGCTTGGCGAGCTCCACGTCCATGTTGTCCTCCTCCTCCTCCTCTTCCTCATTGTCTTTGTTCTTCACTTTCTGATTCTGAGGTTGTTGTGGATTCAGTGCTACTACAGCAACACCAGAAAAAGAAGAAGGAGGAGGAGGAGGAGGAGGAGGAGGAGTAGGGTTTTGCGTCTCTGCCTCTGTCTCCGTAGCCGTTGGGGATTCTGGCGGCGATTCCTCGAACGCTGCTTCGAACGGATCCTTTGATTGCTTCATCCTTTCCTTTTGTTTCAGACCGGAAGGAAGGGATACACATACAACTTCCCCCTTTTTATTTTGGCTAAAAATATATGTTTGGTCCCAATTTTATTTTTTTTTTTGTCTAAATTAGTCTCTTATCTTAATTTTTTTTTAAAATGACCCCTTATAGATTTTTTTTAAATAACACATTTATCTATCCTATCCATTAATTTTAGTTTTGACTGCATTGACACATTTATCTATCCGTTAATTTTAATTTTAGTTCTTCCTAAATGATATTGAAAAACTGAATTTCTTTAATATTAATCTCATCAATGATTATAACCTCTTCATGATCGTGAAAAAAACCAATAGAAGGATAAACTTGTTGCTAAAAAATTATTTAGGTGACTATTTAAATTCAAAACATAGAGGATCAATTTAGAAGAAAAAAAACAAGTTAGGAAACCAAACATATATTTTAGTGTAGTGTAATTTAATATGGAATTAGAGTTTGAAAAACATTTAAAAGTTAAACTTGTGAAATCCATCATACATCACTTCTAATGATACTTTCAGAAATTTCCACAAATTTAAAACACAAACCTTGGATTAGAGAAATGTGAAGGGATGAAAAGGAAAGCAGACAAACTAGACAGATTAACAGAGAGAGCTGGAGCGGGGGAGAAACAAGAGAATTGAATAGGAGGAGGATAAACTGAGTAACGTGGGAAAGAGGTAGATGTAGAGCTGTTCTCAAATTCTATATACGGCTAATGGAGAGCACCGGTGTTGTGTTGTGTTGTGCAGTGTTCTAATAATAATAATTAGGAAAAGGAAAAGGAAAGTGAACGGGGAATGTGATTTGTGAAAGGGGTTCTTATAACAATAATGACTCAAATAAGGATAAGGCACACCAATACATTATATTTCAAAGATACCACAGTGACAACATGTTGAAATTTTGAATGCAAAACATTCATTTGAAACGTCATATATTTACATTAAAAAAGAAATACAATGACAATGTCACGGTATTGAAAGACATGCAGAATACGCACTGCCATATGAAGAGAGAAGAGAAGAGAAGAGAAGAGCAGAGCTTCTATGAATAGATCTACAACAACAACAACAACGACGATCACTATTGCTTATGAGGCACTGCATCATTAATCACAACAATCTTCTTCTCCAGCTCTGGCTTGTTGGCTCCTACAAGTTTGTCAACCTCTTTTCCATCTTTAAGAAAGAAGAAAGTTGGTGTGGCTTTGATGTCCCATAAAGTGCTGAAGTCCTGCAACATACAAAACCATGTTCACTAATGTCATATTAGGACAATTGATTCAGTCCCCATAACATCCACCAGGGAGAAACTACATGATCATCCAGGAAACTTTCATTTGATTATGGATTTACAAATAAAGATTTCTGTTTCCCAGTGCACGTCGACATAAAGGGCAGTACTGATTAATATGTTTTTACTAAGCTTTAAATAAATAATAATAGTAATAGCTTTGCTACTTACAGCTAGTTCATCCACATCGACTAATAAGAACATGATAGATGGGTATTTCTCGGACAACTCGCAATAATATGGTGCAATCATCTTACAAGGACCACACCATGTGGCACTGAAATTTGCAATAACCTGTTAAACATGAAGCTTTAGAATTAACTATTGCACCCAAAGGAAATACAGTACACTCAGGAAAGGGGGGTAAAAAAAGATATACTGAAAAATCTTCAAGCAATTAAATTATCATATATTCTATCAGAATGGGAGGGGTCAACTCAAACAATATCTCCATGTGCATTTTCTGTAGAGAGAAAAATTTCCAAGTGGGGGGATCTGAAATGGACAGACATCATGTGTTTGGGAGGCATGATGATGTGGACAGAATCTATGGGGTTCATACATAAAAAAAAATTAAAACCATGCCCTTGAACAGTCTGCCCTCAGAAAATATCGTCACAAATTCCACACTACTGTACTAGTCATAGTATAATCAAGTTCAAAGATACAAGTCAAATTGTCCTTCACAAAGTTCAAGTGTAAATGATAGGACCACCTCATGCCAATTTTGAGAATATAAGATTATATCCTTTCACAAGTTTAAGAATAAATAATAGGATCTATCCATGCCAATTATGAGAATACCATGTTATATCATATGCCTTCTGTCAGACCAGGCTAGCAGATAGAAATTGCTGTCAAGAACTGGAAACACAGATTAACTCATGTTGCCAACCACATACATGCATGGTAAATTAATAAGGGTCCAGCAAAACAATACAAACAAAATGGTAACTGGCCTTCCGATAACCTTTAAGATTATCGAGCAACAAATTAAATAAGAAGCAAAACTTACAATTTTACTGTCCCTCCTCGCTTGTTCCAACTTTTGGTCCCAAGATTCTTTGGTAGTAATAACTTGCACATTCCCAGAAGCAAACTCCACATTATGATCAGAATCATCATCCGCTTGAGCCTGCAAACATTAGAAACATGAAACTTCCCAGTCAATCGAATTATTAATGATAGATATGAACTGATACGTTACAAAATTGTTTTAGAAGCATTGAGGTGCCACAAGGTTTGTTTTATTGCCTTAATGGGTTTTTCACATGGATAGGGATAAGGAAGAAAAAAAATGCATTCTTAGATATCATGAAGTTAAAGACGAGCCCTCAGTACCATTAAAAACATGAAATTCAAGAAAAGCAAACGATAGAGAAAAGCGGGAAAAAGTGAAAGAAACAAGCCAGAATGCTAAGGATAAGCTATTAGTAAACACAACTGAATAGACCAAGATTAGAGCAATTAGTACATTACTGCAAAATAGAAATGATTGATGATATTCCAATACCAATAAACCATAATCGTTTTAGAAATACAAAATCATTCATAGGCTTCTACCTAATAGCTTAAGCTCTAAGGACAAACAGTTTTTGGCATAGTATTAGAGCCTTTATAACCAAATGGACAAAAGTTCAAACCTCGTCACCTCCATTCTTCTACATAATGTTGAATATCATCAGTATAAGAATTGCCCACACTTAAAGTCCAATTGGCTCTTAAATGAAAGGGAATGTTAGAAATCTAAATATCTTACTACAATTGAGGGTGCTAACAATAATCTAGATATCTTCCTAGTATATTTCTCCATTTCTAGTTTTTTGATATTCTTTTACAATCTATCTGCTAGTGATTACTTACAATGCAGTCCAGGAAGGCAAACTGAAGATGTAAAAGTATAGGTTCTAGATGTTGCAAGCAAAAGACCATCAGTTCAGGTTGCAACAGCAGGGCTTCCTTACACTATTATCCTCATAAACTATAACAGGGGAGAAAAAAAAGGTTACAGACATTCAAAATCATAACCTACAGTGGAAGAGTATGCCATCTGTTTAACATAACGTTTAGCAGGAAAGCTTTAGGCTTTCAAGTTCTGATGAGAATAACTATAAAGATTCTAATTTGAAGTATCCAAATATTCTCACCTTACGCAAACAATTCCCCATCTAATAGTTTCAGAGCCGCGAAATTGTAAAACTTGAATAAACTGAACCCTGCAAGCAGAATTTCAGCCCAACAAATGTGTCAAAATCCATAAAACTCAGAGAGAATAAACAACGGAATTTGGCAATCACATAGAAGAGTGAAGGAACACAACATGAAAACTACACAATGCTTATTTAGACATGATTTTCCTACTTAAAACTGTTTTCAAGTATTCCCAAAATGCAAAGTAATAGCTAGAACGAAGCTGATGATGATGCAAGTGGGGTCCCATCATTCGTTCAGAAAAAATGAGAAGAAAAAAAAAATTGCTTTGGCTACTGAGATGAGAACACAAATTTGCTTGCATCTAATAGCACAATATCTATATCTGGAATTTATTAAAGTTGCCAACTTTCGAGCAAGAAAAGGAAAACCCATGAAAGATTAACCAAAATGAAAGGGATAATTTATGAAATTGGATTAGGAACCTGATTGAAAGAAAACCCCAAAACTTAAAATTCCAGAGAAAAGCAAAACCCACTGTTGGGGGGAAAAAAAGCCTAATTTGCAGATTTGAGCTGCAAGGAGCGTTGCCTTCTTCAATGCGTGAGTGAGGTCATAGTAAGGCCTATGAGGAGGAAGAGAAGATAAAGAGCGTTTCAGAATTAAATAAATGTATTTTTCGTTCCCAACACAAAAAGTTGTATAGTAATGAATTCGATTCTGGAGTCGATTAAATTTTCAGACATGATTATTTATTTACTTATTTAAGAATTGATATAATTGAAACGTATAATCAATTGAGACAACAAACAATGACTTTACGAAATTACTAAATTGCACATTTCTCATGTGTGAAATGCTAATTAATTAAAGCCAGTTGCTTTAAGAGAACTAATAATAATAAAAAAAACACTAATAAGGTATGAATTGAAATATGAATGCGGTGCTTGAAATTTGACCCTTGACCTTTGAATACGACCGATTACCAAGTCTTCCAGGTTATCCATTATAAAATTATTCATAAGTATTGTCCTTTCATTTTTATTTTTTTTCATTTCTTCATTGACTATAAGATAACCATTTATTTTTATCACTTATTTTTTTTATTCCTAAAAGCAAAATATTATCATAATAGAAAGTGTTGAGATTAATTCTTGAGACATGAAATTTATCAAAATGAATTTTTTCACCCAACAAAGTATTTTTTATGTACGTACCATCCATGAAATATATTTCTACTAACCTGCTTAAAAATGATTTAATAATCTATCAATTGTATTAAACTTTGTTGATTGAGCACATTAATAAGTGGATAGGAAATAGGAGGTCTCAAAAGATGAAGAAGTTTAAAAGAAGAAAAAGAAAGTATAAAATAATTTCTCATTCAGATAAATCATATATTTCCTTTCTCACTGTCAATTATCACATATTAAAATAAATCAACATTGGGATTCCTATAATACTTTTAAAATAGATGATATTTCTGAAATAAAAAAAAAATAGAAGAAAAATTGTACCAAAAAGTAGATGATATTGATTCATATTTATAGGATGAGTAATGTTCAATTTTTATACTCTAATCTGGGTGGGATTGTTTAGATGGGTAAGACAAAAATATAACTAGTATTTTGTTTTAATTTTTCAACCTAGGGTATGTCTCTTGTGAGAAAGAGATATAAGCAAATAATTTTATTCAAGAAGTGCAACTTAGTTCAATCCATATATTGAGAGACATGACTTACCCTTTTTGAATGGATGTGGAGCCACTGCTTTGCCTAAGGATTCTGTCTTGAAGACTTATATTCAGGTTCTCTTTTGGTGATTGCTGTGATGCATGGTTCTGCACTCATTTATATATGCTGTAATTCTGTTTTGCCTACATTGGGTTTGATGGGATTTACGAAGTGGGTTCTCATAGTTATTTTCTGTAGGTGCCGGTCGTAACAGATTCTGTATGTATCAGTTTTTGTTATTCTAGAAAGCACATATACTGCATTCTGTTGTGGCCAGGTTTGGTGTCATTTCTAATATTATATCCTTTTTTGGCTGTTAAAAAAACACTACACCCTATATGGGCCAGACAATCTTAGTACGTCCAACTCAAATTCCATTTGAACAATGTTCCAAAAAATAAGATTTCCATATGAACCCAAGAAAAAAATCATTATCAAAATCTAATTTTAATCAAGTCAAACACACAACCCTTGTCAAAATTCCCTTGCATGAGAACTATCTAATTGTGATGTAATGATACATTTAGATTTTTTTGAGAACTAAAGATACATTTAGATAAATAATTAATTAAACATTTAATATTTTTTATTACATGGTTTATGTCATAATTTAAATATGAAACTTATTAAAATAAATTTAAAATTATTCTGATAAATTACACTAAGAATAGTATTCTGATAAAAAAAAAAAACTTAGTTCAAATTATAAAGTATATTTCTATAAGCCCATCGTACGTATGCCCCCTAATAAGTAATGAATTATTAAATTAACGTTGCAGACAAAAAAATCGCATAAGCTTTTACCTAATATAATTTTATTTTTATTTATTATCTTTTACTCTAATATTGATATTATTTAACTTGAATGATTTTAATTTAATATATTTATGAATAATAGAATTTTAGGCATATCTTTAGACGAGAAGAATAGGTATAGGTATTCATTAATTTAGCAATTTCTATCGATAAATCAAAAGATTATTTATTACAAGATTGTCAATCCATAGGTATATATATAGGCGTTACAAACTATATTTTTTTTTTCCTTCATCTTTCTCATCTTCTTCCTCACCTTCTTCTGCCTCCTCTTTTAAAATAAAGAGATTCACACTCTATATCTTCTCTCACTATCATCATTGACGAATCCTTATAATCTAGTATGATTGTGATTTGTGAACCAATTAAAAAAATTTAGTTGTTGTCAAACAATAATTAAATATCTTTTCCAAGTAAAGTTATTATTTTTGGATTTGTCAAATAAAATAATATTTTTATTGAATAATTATTAATAAATTTGATGGGACATAAGTTTGGAAGAGAATGAAAAACTTGAAAATGCTGAAGACAAAGAGGAGGCAACGATAGGAATTCTTTAACTTCATTACGTGGTTATTCTCATACATTTAAATTGATGATGCCTCTCACTTATATTAGAATAATAACCTCCTTTCTTAGGTTTGATAGTTCTTCCTCTTTTCACATGACCTTTATATATAATCCAGCTTTATAACTTTTTGCATAAATACACTTTGTGAACATTACTCCTCTAGTCTCAAATATATAAAAAAACATTTTTTAATATTAAATATAAAAAAAATTATTTTATTTTATTTAATGATAATATCTCTAAAATACTTTTCATTTAATTGAAATGTTAGTTTCAATAACTATTTCTTATCTTTGGTACCAAATTTCAATAAAAAAATAAATTAGAAAAAATAATTAATTAAAATTGATGTAATTAAATATAATCAACTAATTTTCTTAAATAATATAACATGTTATATATATATATATATATATATATACATATATATATATATATATATATATATATATATATATATATATATATATATATATTTTTGAGACCAAGAGGTTGTAACTATCTTATAACCAATTTTCTCATAAAAAAAAACACATTGCTGAGACCTACGTTGCATGGATATATATAGGTAAGAAATTTTTCAAAAATCTAGGATACGGGTACATAATATAAACTTTAAGAAAAAAAATACATACATTAAAAATAGAATTTTATATAAACATGAAAAAATTGTATAAATGATAAACAAACCCAAATAAGCATAATATATAACATAAAAGGAGATTAACTTCAGCATGAAAAAAAGAATAGTATCACATAATAGAAAACTAGAATATCTAAATGTTGTAAACATGACTATGATATCACATTTTAACAGTTAAAATAGCATCATTTCCTTTTCCATCGTCAATGAAAAGAACCACCTCTAAATCTGGTTTATCATCAAGAGAAAGAATAGCATATTCAAGAATGTCAACCCACTCAAATGGATCACGTTCATTCCCACCACCAATATCTCACATGTTGCTCTCACCCCCATTATAACTCATACTCTTTTTTGAGAGGAGACAAAGATTTGTATGTATAAAAATTAAAAACTAAATGTTCGTCTTTCTTAAGAATGAGTCTCTTTCTGCTAATAAGGTACGGGCATGATACATACCCAAATTAGATACTCTTGTTTTGTTTTGTTCTCATAAAACAAATGTTATTTTGGCATGTATCTACTACATGCCCACCACACGAGTATACGTGTACACTATACAACAAGACTTTAAGACTTTAGGAGCTCCCATGTTTCATAGGCTGAGATAGATATTTTCATATGTAACAAACACGTAGCATTTAAATTTCAATAAAAGAATGCGCACAATTACCACAATCCACCTTAGAAAGAGGAGCATTTGGCTCAATCTCACTCATAATGACTTTATAAAAGGGGTAACATAACAATGATAGTTGTACTGAGGGAAATCTAAAACAATTTCTCAAGCTTCCTATGATTACTTTGCAAAAAAAGAAAACACCATTTACAGCAATATTTGAATGTTTAGACCATAATTAATAATTACTAAATAAAGGATGGAAGAGCAGACCTGCGCTGCAAGAAGTGGGTGGATCTTTCTGCAAGTCCTTGAGCACTTTCAAGATTCTCTTTGAAGCCATCGATATGATGAAATTAATGCTTCAATCAGAATAGAACCTGCAATGCAAAGACCCCCGGAATATGAAACAAAAATTCAATAATAGAAAAAAAAACAAAAAAACAATAAACAAGAGATCTCATCTCTCATACCAAGGTAGCTCTTCCTTAATCTTCCCAAATCCCAAGTCATTGTTTGTTTGTTAGTTCGTTCCCAAACCAAACGCTCGTCAACATCAAATGACAACCTTATCCATTTCTTCTTTCCTTATTCACACCTTGTCCTCATTCCTTTTTCTTAATTCTTTCGTTAAATTAGTTTTTTTTCTCTATTTTTTTTATTTATGTTTAATTTAATTTTCTAATTTTTAAAATCGATTCAATTTAGTATTTTTCTCCAAATTTAATTGATCATGTTAAGAAATATATGTTTTGTGATGATTTACAATCATTTAATGAGACTTTAAATTACTATTAAGTGTGATTTCTTAATATTTTTAACTCAATTTAGAGATGGCTTCTAGCGTAGACCACTCAAGTGGTCCTCCACAGAACACCATTTTTATTTTCAGCTTGGTTAGTTTCTTGACTACATTATTACGGTGCATCCATGGAACCATATTATTTCTCTGGACCCTCCTTCTCTCTGTCTACAACTCGCCTTCTCTGGTAAACCTTGCGTCGTGACCGGCGACACCGCAACACCCCCTCTTCCCACTTCCTTTTCTCTCTATTAAAACCACTAGCATGTTGGATGGATTCTGTTGTCGGTGTATCCCAATCGTCAGTACCCAAACAACGTGTTTTTTGTTTTGTCTCCATCATACAAGCCTCTCGACGAACGCAAAGTACTAGTCATTGTCGCCATCTTCCACACCTTTCACCACTCTCCTTTCCCACCCTCAATCCTCAAATTCAAATCGAAACCCAAACTCTGTGAAATGCATCAAATTCTTGAGTGATGGGTGAAGTGAGTTTGGCAGAGATTTAAGTTTTGGGGGAGCTGCAATGGCAATTGAAGGGATATGTGTTAGTGGGATTGGCGGAAGGGAGATATAATTTATTTCATGTTTCTTATGAATGCTGGATTTATCTCCAAAGACCTTCAGAAGTTCTTTGGTGTTAATTCAAAAGGATATGGTAATAGCCAAGATGCCTAAAGGCTTTGGTGGTGTTCTCAATCTTTGATTCAATTGGAAAGTAGTGCTAGAATCTTCTTGTGAGAACAATTTTCTGTTGAGTTCATTCGGGATTGAGTAATTCTTCTAGCTTTTTTGCTATTGTTATGAATGAATAAGATTAATTTGTTGTGAAAACAGAAAAAAAAAATCGAAACAAAGTGGAGCTTTTTTATTTTATTAACAAAAAAAGAGAACTTATACTTATATACATGTGATAGTATGCCTTCTATTATTAACAAAATAACAGCAAAATAACTACCTAAGGCTACCATCTAATCCCCAACTAACCAACTAATATTAGAGCACATACAACAATCTTCACCCTGGTATAATGCGTAGTTAGAACCAATAATTCAACAATTGTAAACAATAGTTAAACTTCTCATTAGGTAAAGCCTTTGTGAGCATGTATGCAACATTCTCATTTGTAGATATCTTCTTAATAGCAACATCTTCACTCTAGATCATATCTCGAAAGAAGTGATACTTGACATCCACATACTTTATTCTATCATGATACACTTGGTTCTTGCTCAAACTCACTACACTTTGAGTGTCACAATGTATTGCAGTGGTTTTCAGCTCTTCCACTTGGAGTAGTTATGAAACCAAGCCTCTTAACCACAATGCTTCCTTTACAACTTCACTAGTTGTTATGTATTCAACTTCAATAGTGGATAAGGTCACTATTGATTGCAGATTAGCCCTCCAACTGACTAAGTTTCCAAACACCTTGAAAGCATAGCCAGTAATGGACTTTCTTGTATCAATGCTCCCAACAAAATCAGAATCCACATACCCTTCAGTAATAGGAACTTCACCTCGATTAGTATACTTCAATCCAACATCAATGGTCCTAGATATGTACCATAAAACCCATTTAGTATCCTCCCAATGCTTCTTGCTTGGACTTGCCATAAATTTGTTTACTACACTCAGAGTATGACAGATCTGGCCTACAACACACCAATAGAGTACATGATACTTCCAACAACACTAGCATATGGCACTTTTTACATGTAGGCTATATCTTCATCAATTTGGTTCTTGTTCCTTAGACAACTTAAAGTGTTGTGCTAGGGGAGTGGTAACTGACTTTGCTCCTTTTAAATTAAATTTTTTCAAGACCTTTTTGAGGTAATCTACCTGAGATAGGTACAACACTTTTTCCTTCCTATTCCTGGTTATTTCTGTACCAAGCATCTTCTTAGCATGTCCAAAATGTTTCATCTCAGACTCTAGATTCAACAATCTTTTAACTCTAGCAATTTCAGTCATGTTTTGGCTGGCCAGTAGCATATCATCAACATAAAGCAACAAGTAAATTGTTTTCACATTCTTGTGACATTTACAATACACACAACATTCATAAGCACTCCTAGAGAATCCAACTTTAATCACATAATCATCAAAGTGCATATACCACATCCTAGGAGCTTGTTTAAGACCATATCAAGACCAATTAAGCAAACATATCTTTTGTTCATCACCCTTTTTGAAAAAACCAGTAGGTTGCTTCATATAAATGGTCTCATTCAGCTTTCCATGCAAAAAGGTTGTTTTGACATCCATCTGCTCAAGCTCCATATGAAAATGAGCCACCATAGCAAGAAGAACTCTTATTGAATTATGCTTTACCAGAGATGAAAAGATTTCTACAAAATCTACTTTTTCCTTTTGAGTAAACCCATGAGCTACTAGTCTAGCTTTGAACCTTGCACTTTGAACTCCTTTAGCACCTTCTTTCCTCTCGAATAGCCATCTGCATCCAACAATTGACTACCCTTTAGGACAATCCACAAGTATCTAGGTTTGATTCTTTTCTAGAGAAGTCATTTCTTCTTCCATAGCTTCAATCCATTTTGAATTATCCTTGTTGTTTATGGCATCATCATAGGACTGAGGTTCCTCCTGATCTTCAATCTTTTTTCCAGCTATTAAAGCATATGCGATCAGATCTGCATGACCATATCTTTCACGAGGTTTGATTGTCCTCCTTTCCCTGTCTCTAGCCAAGCAATAATCTTGAGCTGCTTCTTCATTTGCTTGTCCAGGTGCAGGAACAAACTTGTATCTTGTCACAATTAATTCCTCATAAGTCTAAGTAGTCACACTCTTTTCAGACTTCACCTAAACCTGTGAACTCTGACTTCTAGCAAACTTGAATGACATAATTAAATTTGTCATTTTAGTTCATTAAACACTACATCTTTGTTGATGATGCACTTCTTGTGTCCAGGTTCCAAACACCATAGCTTGTATCCCTTCACTTCTTATGGATAGTCTATGAAGATACACTTCAAAGCATGATAACCAACTAATATTAGACCGCATACAACACTGATGTTATGCTAATAGTCTTTTAATGGGATACCTTTGTTAGATCTTCACATATTAGCATGTTGTGCTAAATGCTTCTTGAATTATTTTTCATTTTAAGAGTGGGTGGTAGATGGTGAGGGGTAGGGTCCAAAAATAATATGGTACTCAAAGTCCACTATAATAATGTATGCACTAGATTCATCTAGTAGCCATAAAAAAAATGGTGTTTCATGGACCACTTGTTAAGTTCGTTCACGCTAGAAGCCATCCCAATTTAGATGGTAAGATAAATTGAATCGATTTTTTTTTTATAAATTAGAGGATTAAATTAAATCTAAAATAAATTAATGGATTAAATTGAATAAAAAAATTAATTTAACCTAATTCTTATGTCAATTTGTTATTTGTGGATTCTATTTAAGCAATTCTACTAAAAACGAAAAAACAATGAAATTAAAAAAGCCCAAACATGTGCTGAAATTTAATAGAAACACCTAATATAAAAATAAACATTTCAAATCGAAATATAAGTTAGATACAATAGGAAACTGATTAAAAAAATAAAAATATTTGTTTTATTTTGAAAGCAAAATTTTCTTTTATAAAAAAATTAAGAACTACAAATATTGTAATAATAATAGTAATAATGTAGAGAAGTACATTTGATAAGCTTCAAAATATTATACAGTACATGATTGTTTAGTTATTTTTCTCCACTCTCTAAATTCACATCCTTCTTTTTGGTGTTACATTTTGTTCGCTAATTCTTTTTATGAAGACATTAAGCTCTCTAACATAACAATGCCTTCAGAAATGAAAGCACCCCAAAAACAGCAATTTGATTTATTGTCCTATGCCTGGTAATAAGCTTCTTGTTTGAGAGATCACTAGGTGTAATTATGGGAAAATATTGGTAGAAGGGGAAAACTGAAAACCATTGGTATGAGAGATCACTTGTGCCAAAATCTTCGGTCATCAAATTCCTTTCAATCAGAGGCACAGGAGGAAACTTCTAGAGGGAGTAAAGGAATTGGAGTATTTAGGTAGTTATAGCTTACTATCAAATCCTTTCATAACCTTATTCTTGAATTGAAGGACCAATTTATACTTATGCTCAAATTTAATAATGATACACGTTGACGTTGTTCAATACTCATATGCCTACTATCCTTCTCAAGAAACCACCACTCACGTCAGTAGAGACATAATAAGACTTGCTTTTGAGTTTCAAATATCCTCTTAACTTTAATATTTTGACAAGTAGTTTAGTAAATAGTAAGAACTTTTATGAATGACAAAGCAGAAAGGAGGGAGAGTGCAGAGTGGATATCTCTTCTGTCATCTTTACCTAGATGCTTTGGACATACATTTATTAAAAGGGAAAATTCTACACAAACGATCTATTTTATACATATCAAAGATTCACCTTCTGTGTCATTAAATTCTTGCATAGTATTATTCACTTGTAAGATCCAAGTTAAGTCCATACATTTTATACATAACGCATCTTCATTTCCCCACCTTTGAGAAACAATAATTAAAATGTAAATATTACATTACAAATTAATGTGGCAATTAAGAAGAAGCTTAAGAATGCTAAAAGAGTCCAAAAGGTTCAGGCAGGGACTCAAATCCATTGTCAAAGATGGGTCCTTGATCACATTTATCATCAACACTACGCAGCCAGTTTGTGTTGTTTAAGTCTTCTTTAAGCAACAGTGAATCATAACGATAACTCTCGTACACATCCAATACTTCACTCAATTTTCCCAAGTATTGCTTTTGCCTTTCATCTATCTCTCTTCCATTTTTCATATTATTATTATTATTATTTCTTCTTTGGAGGCTTCCGCTAATATTGTTCATTGACACTGGAACACTCAAACCTCGACTGTGGTGTGTCTTGGGAGTTGAAGTTCGAATGCTCTGAGGATAGAGTTTGGCGTTTGGAACTGAACGAAGAGTTCCTGAGCTGTTCCTCACATCCTGCTCCAAGGCACATAGATGTTAAGATCAAAGTAAGAGAAAACTAGTAGAATTCATATATAGAACCATTAGGAGAATGATTAATCATTGTATAACATTTGGGGTGTGTTAGCATTAACTTCTAAATAACCAAGCTCTTACGATGCACTTCAACTTTTATCCTCTTTTTGGAGAAGCTAAATGGAGAAAACTTGTATAAAAGTTGAAGTGTACAATTTGATTTTAACTTATGAGAAAAACTTAATTCATTTTATCTTCTCATTTTCTTCTTCCACAAGTACTTACTAAGATTTTTATCCAAACAGAACCTTAAACCATGATTAGTCCTGGCACCATAAAGTAATGTGTGGGATTATGAAAAAAATTTGGAATTGTCAATTGTGATACAACATAGTAAACAATTGAGGTGTAAATTCTAATTGTAGAAATGGACCTACCATGTGTCTAATAGCCATATCCAATGATTTCTTTGAGATGGTCCTTCCCAGTCCACTGTTTTCTGAGGCAGTAGTTGAACACTTAACAGATCTCCTAGCAACTACCTCAGAGGCATCAGCAGCATTGGTATGGCCGCGGCCTTTTCCTGTGTACTCTGACAGTCTCCCCCTATTGGCAATAGGAGATGGCTGTCTCCTTGACATGCTAACTGGGGCTTGCATTTCTGAGTTTGGCTTCGAAGGAAGAGTAACAACAGCACCGGGACGAGACCTGCCTGCGGAGACAGGTCTATCAGCAGGCAATGTTGTTCTGAGGTTTGGTGGTGTTTCAAGGGGGAAATCAGGTGGGACAACTGGCAGGGGACGCAGCGAATGGCGACGAGTGGGGGTAGAGGGCCGCGAAGGTGACCGAGAAGTGGCAGACTGGGATGGCCTTGAGCCTTGTGATGTTCTAGTTTTGTTGATGTCAATTGATGATGAGTTGGTTGGACTTGGAATTGAGCGTGGTAGTAGTACTCTGGGGGGTGTTGGTGTTGATGTTGATGTTGATGTCGTGCGAGAGGTTGGAGTGGAAGGCCTTGCTGCAGACGGAGAGCGAGTTATGGGGGAGGATGGCCTTGTGTTAAGGATGGAGGAGGATCTGTTTGGACTGCGAGTCACTGAACCACTTCTTGATGGTCTAGAGTGATTGTTGTTCTCGGATTGTGAGACTGAAAGCTGAAAGATATATATGGAAATAAGAATTTATACATAACAGCATCTAACTGACTTATTCTAGTGTGTCCATAAAATACTTGAATACCAATTTGTGTTTCAAAGCTATAGAACAAAGTGGATATAAAATTCAGAAGGGCCAGCTTAATTCATTTCACTTTCTTATTTTTACCTCCTATAAATGCTTATTGAAAAGTTTATCCAATCAAGTCTCAAGTAATTACCACAAATGATGCATAGTCTTCTTTTGAGTGATTGAGTATGCTTGAATTCAATTTTGGTGAGTTGAAAACAAACATATGATGATTAGCACATAGGAGTGCAGTTGAAGTAACTCAAAGGGACCGGTGCATTGTCATAGGCATGTAAAGAAGATAACATAAAAGAGAAGCTTGAACCCCCAAAAGCCAACCCTTCTTCAGTTAAGGTTGGTCATTGCAATCACTTGCAAAGCTTAAGATGAGGTTGATCTTATTAATTAAGCACTAACAAAACTATGAGCATCAGTATGGTTATGCCTACGGAATAAGAATTTATTACAGGAGCATACCCTTGAGACATTAGTGTTTGACATTAATCTACCCAGATTGCTTCTTGGAGGCACCAAAGTTGGTTGGGATTCACCTTCAGATGATGGCAAATGAGGGGTCCCCGGAGGAGTAAGGAGCCTAGAGCACACAATGCCAATAGTTACAAATCGAGTAGAGAAGATTTAACAAATGCATGTGCCAACATTGGGAAGATGGTACTATTTATAAATAAATAGAACTATTTAAAGTTGAGGAAATATGAAGCCAACCACTGAAAAAATGTATGAGTTTACATGAAAAGTGCTGTAAATTGTATATATTGTGTTAGTTTCTTTTACTGATGCAGGTAGCAAGGTACAGGGCACTTGGGAATCAAGCTTTGAGAAAAAAAAGAGTTTTTTGTCTGCTTTTGATTATCGGTCTATGACATTAACTTGCAACTCACAATAATCTGAGTCTAACATGAAACTTCATGAGAATATGATTTTAGTTGGTCGGTCCTCTCTTATTAAATGTTTTGTAGGCCAATTTAAGGAAGAACAATGGCATTGGTATTAATCTTGTACAATGATAATATAGCCCAAACCTTGTTTACAAATTACCCACAGAAATGAAAATTATGTAGTGGAGAAAAACTAGCACGGACTAATATGATAAAAGTCACAGAGAAATGCAATGTTACCAATCATAGTCATGCTTTCCTCCTTCCGTGGATGACAATAGATCATCAATCCCACTTGTGGCCAGTTTTGCTGATTCAAACGAGAGTTTCCCTATCCAGAAATAACAGTAGTGATGATGAGCATATCTAGCTAGCAATATATAATCAATGGAAGAGAATGTTGAGTGAATGAGCATAGCTAGCTAGCAATATATAATAAGGTAAGGAGTTAGTTAGGACCATGGGAAGAATTAATTGTGTGGGAGATGGGATTGATGTTGGCAAAGCCATTGAAGCTGTGACCTCTGCGGTGATGATGCTGATTCACATTCACATTCCTGCTGTTCATGATGCCAACAACAACTCAACGCTGTTATTTGCATTCATCCCTTCAAGGCCAACTCACATGTGGTGTTGTTATATTAGTGTATGAGAACATGAGCTATGATGAGTTCAGGTGCTTTAATTTGGATTAATTTGAGTGGGAGAATGAGAATGCATTGCAGTGTTGTAGGTGGCAAGCAAGCAAAACCATTCACTTGTTTGTACGTCAACACACAAACACAAACCGAGAGTGTCGGGGGTTCAATTCAGTAGATGCTCTAGCTTCATTGTTTGTTTCATGACATTCTTCATTCTACCTCACTGCTTGTCCCTCACGTTTAGTTTCTCTTTTCTATTGACTGGTGTCAGAATGTGTTCAATTATACCAACAATTCATTGGTTACTAGACACAATTTCCTTAAACAATCTCTTGGTTTAAGTCTTATAAATAAATAAAAAATAATTAAAATTTTTTTTACAAAAAATAGTCTGTCAAATTTCGATCGAGATTAGTAATAAGCTATGAAGCACGGACACTCCAGTCCCTTGTCGTGTCCAGTGTCCGACACGTGTTCGTGTCAGTCCGACACCGACACGACACCCATACTACGTTCTATATTTTGGATATTACAAGTGTTCACGTGTCTGTGTCGTGTCCGGTGTCCGTGTCGGTGTTGGTGCTTCATAGGTAATAAGCAAGAGTATTTAAAAAAAAAAACATAATGTGCTCAATTATAAATCATGGACATTCCCATGCGGCAACTTCCTACTGGCCCACGTGTCCACTTCTTTGATTCATCCTTTTCACTTCATCTATTTATGATAACTTTGAAATTGAGACAAACAAATTGGGGTTTAGATGTGCCCCCATTGCACATGGGATCATATCATGAACGGGTTCTTTTTGGAGTTTGTTTTGGCCCTTGTGCTTGTGGGTTACTATGGTGATTGATTGCTCAAGAATCATCGTGTTCCAGTAGCCCCCCTCCATGCCTACGCAATTTTACAAATGGAGAAAGAAAATAAATAAAAAAAACTACTAGTAACAAAAACACTTTTTAACATGTTTTATATCATTGGATAATTTTTTTTAAAAAAAAGAGATTCATTAAATAAAAAATAAATTTAAAAATATTTATGTTTCTAATAATTTTTAACATTAATAATTAAAAAGTGTCATGTGGCCTTACGATGCATAATGTGACCTCATTATACATGATTCCACTTGTGCTGCTGTGCATGTGATCATTTAGATTACCTTTTTCCAACAATACTTGGAGAGCGGACTCTTTAAGTCTAGTCTTTGGTTATGTGAAGTGAAGGTAATAAAGCGTGAGAAGAGGAGACTTTTAACCTACTTCCAAGGCATTGTGTTATTATCATTATTTGGGGTTATGTCAATTCCTTAAGATTGGCTATTAATTGATTACCCAACCTTAAGCTCCTCTCAACCACTCCAAGATTATTACATGATGCTCATAAAATTGGTTTTAGTTAGACAAACAAAAAATTACTTTAATGATTATTCATTCAAGAAACAGGTTAAGCACGTGTTTAAACCAATTTATATTTTGAGATTAAAAGTGTTTTGATAATTTTTTAAAGGTTAAAAAAGCATTTTTTTAAAAAAAAAATAAAACTTGTAAATAAACTTGAACTGAGGAATCAAATGATGCTACTTCCTTTTTTTTAATAATATTTAGGTTATATTTGAATTAATAAAAAAAATTAACATAATGTGATATGATTAATTAATAATCATGTCCCTTAAATGTGTACTTAGGAATTCAATCATCAAGTTTATGTTTATGAAATAATATTGCTTGGGAGGAGTCAATTCTTTAATGAATATCAATCTATAGTGTCGTGAGACAATAACTATTGCCGGAAAGCAAATTTCGATAGGACTCCGGTGTAATCTGATATTCGATTTATGTCTTCCAAGGGTTTCAGAGAAGCATGTTTGAACCCATGCACTTTGAGGTCAAAACATGTTAGAGCCTCACAATCAATGCCACGAAGAACTCTACAAGAGGTTTGATAGGGGGAAATTTTTTTTCTTAGGAATTATAGGTTGAAAAACTTAATTTTTCTGTATTTGGTATCAATTTTTAAAAAGTAACATGATGTTTCCCAAATATGTGTTAATTAGTTTTTCACAAAAAAAAAAATTCATGAAAGAGATGGTATCTTACTTAATTGTGTAAATTTTTTTAAAATATCATTTTACTCTATTAAAATATTACGTAAGTCTTTGATTTTTAAAAAATTTATTATAAGATTTTAATGATCAATCAAATAAATTTTGTTCATTCTAAAAAAATAGATTCTTATAATTCATGATTCCTAATAATCATGATTTTGTAGTCTTTCACAAAATATAAATATTGAGAAGGGGAGAAATGTTAGTGGTATCTCAAGTCTCATTTTATTGTTCTCTATGTAGTGCAAAGGAAATCAGTCTGTTGGCAAGGGTTTAAGAGTATCTTTTATTGCCAAGAAAACAAAACTAACGGGTATGAATAATGACTAATAAGGTCATTATATTAAAGTATCATTTTTTTTTAAATGCAAAGCAGTATATTATATATATGGTACCAGTAGTACCCAAATATCTCATGTACAAAAAGGATCTCTGGTTAAAGACCATTTGATTAAAGTATCGTTACATCAAATATGCCAACGGTAAACAAAAGAAATAATTAGCACTTACATACCGTTATTTCCATATTCTCTAACTCCTGACTAGTGACCAGGAAATAATCCAGGTCACCCAAAAAAAACACCAAAAGATAGAGTGTAACACATTTCATTTCATCAGCTATGTAAAGAAAACACATTTCATCAGTATCACTTATTTTTAATATTGATCTTTATTTAATTTACGATTTGTTTACTTTGGTGATGGTGGATTGAGAGAGAAAATACTAGACAGAAAGAAAACGTCTACATTTGCATTTGTTCCATTGTTTGGCAAGTGACAACAATAGACAAAGAAGGATAGAAGCATGTAGTATGGGTCCCACTGTATTTTACGTTCCGTCCAAATGTGAACAAAAGATAGAAAGAATGAGTTGTTTTTTTGGTACAAATGACAAAAAATACTCTTATTTATATTATATTTCAATTTTTTAAAATCATGATATTTACGTCATTTTATACACACTTGTTTTTACTGGGAAACATATTTTGAATTGTTAGAAGCACTAATTTTCAAATGGATGGCTGAGATGTCAAATTAGGTTCAGCAAAAAACAAAGCCTCTTGTAATCCAAGCGTGGACTCCAACATCCCACACCCACCTCTCATTACGCAAACCAAACCTATAACAAAAAAACCCAACCTACAAAGCATATGTGCTCTTTCACCATATGTACCCTTCTTCATGTAAACTATTTGCTTTATCAAATGTAGAACTCACATGTATTTTGCAAATGTTCAACATCTCAAAGCCCAGGGAAAATGAAGCTTGTGGAAGAGATTTGTGAGTTGTGGCAATCATAAGAGTGTGTTTGGTTTAAAAGATAGAAATAATAAGGATGAAAATAAAATAGAAATTTTTAAATTAAAATAAAGTGTAAAATTTATGGATAAAAAAAATACAAAATTTCTCTTCAATATTATTTCTCATTTTTACCTAACACGTACACCATAAGTGAGGATTGTCGTTTCTCAATAGTTTAACATGTGATAGTGAAGGTGCTATTCTAACCATTTCATTTTAAAATTAAAGTCTCACATTCTTTAATTTTAGATCTGTTAAAGAATTTATATGTTACTTTATGTTTCAAATAGAAACAAGTTAGTTTTAGACATTAGCCATGATGAGGCATGCATGATGTTGGGTTAAGTTGGCTTGGTATAATGTAAATTTGTCTAATTTCCATGTATATGATATTAAGTATCACGGTTTTTTTTTTTTACTTTTGTGTTATTTATTTTTTGAAAATCAGATTTTAAATATTTTTTTGGTGTATACCATCAAATTTTAAATTTAAATTAAGGTAACATTTTTTTTTATTAATATGGTATGTTAAACTTTAAATTTAGAAAATTCAAATTTAGATTAAGTAAGGTTATAATATTAAAATCTAATTTATATAAAATAAGATATATATATATATATATATATATATATATATATATCTTTAATTTGATATAATGTGTTCAAATTGAAAATTTAAATCAAATTAAATTTAAGTAATGGTGTTGATATTGGAAGGAATGAAAATTATAAATATAAAATAAATCATATAATCAATATAAAAAATTCAAGTGAAAAAAAGAAAATAACTCTAAAATGATCTTATTTAAAAAAACTATCATATAATTAAAAATTTAATTAGACCAAAATTCCACCAAGTTAGTTAATTGTCAAATTAGTTTAAATAATATATATATATATATATATATATATATATATATATATATATATATAGAGAGAGAGAGAGAGAGAGAGAGAGAGAGAGAGAGAGAGAGAGAGAGAGAGAGGACGACTTACGAAATAACAAAATGGGAATCACAACGTTTGAAAGTTCAAGTTCCGTTTAAAATTAAAAGTGATCATCTATGGAATAAATTAATTCTATATCCACATAGTGGCCTCTTACTAAGTCTTTGCCTATGTTAATTGTTAAGTGACCCATGAATTATATAAGTTAAATTGTAATTTTCTACTCTTTAATTTTCTAAATTTATAATTTTAGTTTCTTTAATTTTTAATTATAACATTTATTTCCTCTAATTTTATAAAGTATTAATTTTAGTCTCTAATAAATTATTAAATAATAACTGTATTTAGAAATTAAATTAATTATAAATTAAATAAAAATTATTAATCATTAAAAACTTTCATAAAAAACTATTAATCCTAACGTATGGAGTTGTGTGCGGTAGTAGAGATGAAAGAAATATTGGAAAAGAAGAGGAGGAGATCAATATTGTTGTGAAGAATTAAAATTATTAATAATGTTTTAATAATTATTAATTTTAATTAATTTATAATTAACTTAACAGTTAATTGTAATTATTTGTTAATAATATTATTTAATAATAATCTATCAGATAATCAAAATCATTAATTTCTAAAATTAAGGGGACCAAATGTTATAATTAAAAATTATGAAACCAAAATCATGAATTTAAAAAATTAGGGGATCAAAATTATAATTTAGGTAATTATATATATATTGCACCATTTATTGTAATGAAATTTCGTATTTAATTTTATAATATATTTACTTTAACTAATACAGTATTTTTTATTTTAAATATGTAATCTTTAAAAAACAATAAGAGGTCAAAATTTATAAAAAAATAAATATATAATCACATAAAAAATATTTTTTCCTAGAATATTTTATATATATATATATAATATGTCTTTTATTTCATTATATATGCTATTTAACAACTAATTAGTTTAATAAGTTAACAACTTTAAGCTTTTAACTAAAAATAACTTATTAACCTATATTTAAATATATTAATTAATATTTTAATTATTGCTTGGCCATTATGGTTACAAAACCTGAAAATTCAAAATTATTTTTTGTGTGTTTAGGTAATAATGTGTTTAACTAAGTGTTTAGTCAATGCACTCTATCATATAAAAAATTATACTATAAATTTTACATAAAATTTATAAAAGAAAATTAACTTGTAATTAATAAATTGTATCATGAAACTTATTAAAATAAAACATTTATAAAATTACTTTCATAAATTGAAATAATTCTTGTATGAAATACCCATAAACCGACGTTCTGCTTACTTTTGCCCTTTATTTCTACGGTTGCTTACTTTTGACCTTATAGTGTAATATGCTTACACCTCATATAAAAGAAGAATTGCCTCCAAGAAGATCGTGCAACACAGCATGTAGAAATGTCAAACACTTCCTTTCTTAGGAACTTCTTAGGTGTCTTATCCCTCTATATATATATTCTCCACCCTCATTGGCATAGAGTGAATCCGTTGCCCACTATCAATATAAATCTCGGCCATTTTATTTTAAACCAATGTCAAAGCTCCCAAATAGAGCACTAATATTCCAATATCGAGTTTAGTTGGATGTTGAAGAGGACACACAAAAGAAGAAAAGGACTTTTTGTATTTATTTATTAAAACCTATTTGGGATATACGCATGACATATGATTTGGTCATGATTCACAATATCTCTTGTCAATAATCTTTAACACATGAAAATTCATTTGTATTGGCTGATCAAGATAAAACAAACAGTCAACACTAGCTTATTTTCTTTCGATTTTTTTATGTTAGTCAACTATTATTCTTATGCAGAGTTTAATTTCCATAGAATTTTCTAGAGGTATTAATAACACAGAAATGTGTTAGATGTCCGGTTACTAACACAGTTAATTATATATATATATATAATATTATTTGTATGGATTATTTATCGACTTTGTTGATTAATAATTTTTATTGAAGAATTTTTCTTTTTTTAATTATATTTTTTATATGTATAAAACTTAAATTTAAGATTTTATTTAAGAGAATAAATCTAGCTAATATCATTTAAATCAACAGGTAAAGGAATGACATACAAAAACTTGAACAACAAAATTCAAATTTATTTCTTATAAGATATGAATTCAATAATCTAGCTACGTACCTTGGGTGTATGAGATGATGATTGATCAGACAAGAGAGGAGGGAAAGAGGCAGGATCGGTTAGAATTGCATGATGCATTCCCTTGTGGCTTCTGACACTATATCCACTCTAGGCAGCATCCTCAATAACAATAACCTTGGAACACATTCCATTCCTCAACGGTGGTGGGTCCTAGGAACCCAACACTGCATGTTCACCTCTCACATTTTTCCTTTGGGTCTCCACCATACTCAACATTATTTTTGCTCTCTGACGCCAACCCCACCCAATCAACATTCCATATTGCAATTTAAACGTCATTTATGGAAACATAAATTAGTGAACTTATTGCATATGCAATGCATGCATAGTTCCTTTTCCTAGCTATGTATCCTCTCTCTATAAATAGCCAAGCTAGGTTTATATTTGGTATCAAACTGGGAATAACGTGCTATATATCGTCAACCATCCTTTGCAATTGCAAGAATCTTTATTAGTTTTTTTTTCTTCCATCAGTGTCTCCTTTAGCTGAGTGCTACTTTTAAAGCAGGTGCGGCTAATATTTCGCCAGGCACATCCATTCTATTTTCAGCTCTGTTTAGTTTTTTTTTAGTTCCTATTCAAGCAATTAACATTACATTATCTATTGCTTTTTTCTTCTCTTCTCTTGAATCTTGATAGTTGCCAACTTGAAGTTGAAGGATAGATGGGTACGCATAAATTTTATTTTGTCATGTTCCAAAAAAAGCAGTTTATGATTTTACTAATTAAAGAATTAATAAATTGAAAATTTATATTAGAACATACAGCACAATAAATTTTCTATTTTTAATATTTTTTGTTTTAATTATTTAACTGTTATCGTAAGAGCAATGCTTGTTACTTGTCAGCATAACTATATTGGCATGGGTGTGTAAACTGTAAAGCATAATATTAATGAATATATATATATATATAACGAGTAAACTATATGTGATTATATTAGACAGAAAAGAAAACCATAAATTTTATCACATATAATGATAAGTCGTCTTATAATTAATTATAATGAGTCCTTATTTAGTAAAATTTATATGCAGAAATTGAAAACAGTAGTTAGAAACACTTAAAAATAATTCTTTTAATTGTTTGTGTGTAATTTTTCAATGGTAGGATAAGATATTTACCTTATTCTATATGTGTGTCATCTAATTAATTTTTGTAAATGATAATCGATCATTTCTTATTTTATCTATATTTCCATAAAAACTTCTCATTCCAAATATATATAAAAAAAAAAGTAAATTTGAAGATTGTATAAATTTCTTTGATGTAATATGCGTGATTGATGATTTGAAGTTCTTCCAATTAAAATACTTAGAAAAATAGTACATTGGACAGACACACGTACGTTTAGCGATGCGACATATATACCACCCATAAATTCGTGGGTATAGTTTCATCATCTAAAGTCCAAACTTTATTTTTATAACCTTACCCCGTCTAATTAACAAATAATATATTTTACCGTACTATTATTTTTTTTTTCCATGTAAAGTAAAAGATGTTGTTCCTTGCACTTGTCCTACGTATACAACCCCAAATTAGGGGTCATTGCATCTATAAGACAATATGCAATATGCATGCATTACCTTGCACTTCTCCCCTTCACTTAATGTTGGAATACTGACACCTCTGTTCAATAGCTAGTGAAATTCCCCGTCCCCAACATCAAAGAATCTATTTTTATTTCTTCAAAGGTATGATAATGCTTGGTGACTTGACATGGCATATATTCTCTTTCTGAAAAATAATGTCATACATAAAAATTTATTTATGTAAGTAAAACTCATACTTATTGTATTAAGAAAAAAATATTATAAAACAATTAGTGTGATTTATGTAATATTAAAAAAATATTAAATACTTTGGATCTAACATTCACAACGTGATGAACTAAAGTTTGAATCTCAACTGAGAGAGAGACTCATGTTTAATGTCTCATCATATTTTGAACATGCTTACCTTCAAAGGAGGAAATACATGAGGAATATATATATATATATTGAATGCAAGATTATAAATAATTAATAGAAACAAGATATATAGTCATGTGGTTTCAATTAGCAAGAAACTTTGAAAATTGAATAATAAATTATTATGTGCTACTATAAAAGTCAGTTGTAGTTTGGTGAAGCCATTAATTATCAAAATAATATATCTTCTCTGGCCATTATTGATGTTTTTATTTTGGTATAGGTACAAATTAAGAAGGAAGAAGCACGCGTGAGGGTGAATGGCGCAAAGAGTACTAGTAGGAGAGATGTTGGTGTTGGTGTTATTGTTGTTGGCACCAAAGACAAAGGCAAAGGCAATGAGCATAACAAGAGGTCAAAACAATAAAAGCAGCAGGGGTAAAGAGTCCTCTGGTTCTAGTGATGAGGGGGGTGCAATTAGCTTTTGTTTGAGTTGGAGATTGGCAGTGGAGGCAAACAATGTGGTTGCATGGCCAACAGTTCCACCTCAGTGTTCCCGATATGTTGAGACTTACATGATCAATGGCCAGTACGACCGGGACTTGGATTTGATTGTGGAGGAAATCTTGGCTTATGTCAACCAAACTTTTCTCCTTGGGGATGCCATGGATGCTTGGATTTTGGATGTTGATGACACTTGCATCTCCAACATCTATTATTACAAAGGCAAGAAATATGGGTATGCATATATTAACTTGTGTGTGTGTGTGTGTTTTCTCTTATTAGTCTTAGACCTCTAATCTAACATCTACTATTACAAAGGAAAAATTTTGTTTGTAGTAAATAAAAATTCTATATGCAGGTGTGATCCGTATGACCCATTTGCCTTTAGGACGTGGGCCATGAAAGGAGGGTGCCCTGCAATTCCTTCCGTACTAAGGTTGTTTAACATATTAGTAAATAAAGGATTCAAAGTATTTTTACTCACCGGAAGAGATGAAGAGACCCTTGGTCAAGTTACCCGGAACAACTTGCACAATCAAGGATTCATTGGCTATGAACGTCTTATTTTGAGGTATGTGGGCATAGTTGAGTGTTCTATTCTACCTCTCTTCTTTCATATATTCTTTTTTATTAGTTAAAATTAACTTAGATCTCATTAATTAATTTGAGAAAGAGATTGAACAAATGGGAGAATGAAACTCAAATATTTACCAATACCAACTTGAATTTTACTTCTATTAAATTAATGCATCAAACAAAATCTAAAATACATATTCACTGACTTAATGGCTCTTTTAATTTCTCAAATATAATAGGAACTGATTATCAAATGTAAGGCTTATTCCATAAAATAAAAATAAAAATTACTAGCTATATTAAAATGACTTCTCTTTTAATCCGTCTGTGGATATGAAAATTTAACCATTGAAGAGTGAAGGCATATTAAAACTAATAGAACTATCTGGATCAAATTTGCAGGAGTTCAGCATATAAAGGGAAAAGTGCAATGAAATACAAATCCGATGTACGAAAGCAGTTACAAGACCAAGGTTACAGGATATGGGGGAATGTGGGAGACCAGTGGAGTGATATTCAGGGAGACTATTTAGGGAACCGAACTTTCAAGCTACCTAATCCCATGTACTTTGTTCCCTAATCTAATTATGGTTTACATGTATTATGAACTTGTGGCAAATTAAAATAGCCAACATTCAAATGTATTAATTTGGCATCAATAATTTACTTTTGGGTGCTGCTACCAAGTTTATACAATATGATGAGAGGGATATTAGTAAGGTAAAAACACTCCAGACATACACTATAAGTCTATAATTAAGCAAATACACACATAATTAAGTTCTTAGAAGGTCTTTAAAGAAGTTTAAAACATTTAGTGACGGCTAATATTAACACGAACATCAGATTTTTGTAATAAACAGGTGAGAACATATGACAAGGAAATTTTGATGATAACTGTCGCCCACAATCTATAATATATATATATATATATATATATATATATATATATATATATATATATATATATATATATATATATATATATATATATATATATATATATATATATACACGTCTACAGATTGTCTAAATATGTGACAGCATCAATTCCAAGCCTTGCCATCACAAATACTAATACGATCAATCCCAAAATTATCCAAAATAGATCCTAATTAATGCAATGGATAGCACTATTAATCCAGTGTCAACAGTCGCTCCTTCTAATGAACCAACCAAATAGGAATGCAATTGGTTATACCAGTTATGAACTTCTCTAAACACTGTTGCTTTAGTTTCAATATGATCTATGGCTTCTGTTATTTGGGAGACCTTGTGCCAATTTTAAGCATGTTTTCTTTTCTTTTCTGGAACATGGAAGTTTGAAACGCTTCCTTACTTTCTCAATAGTCAATTCCCTCCCCTGCCTGGAGAGAGTAATGCTAAATGCTGACCCTTTTTCTTGAAACAAAAATGAAAGAAATAAAAGAAACCGTCTGTCATTAGATCACTCTGCATGTTAGTAAATCTAACAGTCTATATTCATGGGAAGGAAAGGAAAGGAAAGAGTTAATTAGGCAGAGACAAGGAGAAACCATTAGGGGAGTTGGAAATTATGAGGAATCTGTTGGGAAGAATCATGAGAAGAAGCCATGATAATAGAATTGATTTTGTTGTGATCAACAGCAATATAAAGGAAGGTGGAAGGAAGGCGAAAGGGTATCCAGAATCTATTATCCTTTTTGGTATGTGCTCAAGGCAAGTCTGACATGCATGGGAGTCTCTGCTGATGAATTCTTTCTTGTTTTTGATTCTATTGTTCAAGTTCTAGTTAACTACTCATCATGGAACTTTCTTTGTTTATAAGGATCACCCCTCTGTAGGGATTGTTAATAAATAACAGCAGAAATTTTATCCCAGCTCTACCACTATCCTTATGCTTGGTGAACTTGTATATTCCCTCTCCGTGTCTCTCGTGTAAAAATTTCTATTTGGCTCAAACTATACGACGTTGCTTTCTGTGGGATGAGCTTTTCGATTGTTCTTGGGTAATATCAATTTGTGTAAACAAGGGAAAATTGCAGCCGTTAGTCTGAGTGATGTAGCTTGATAAATGTATGAGGCTAGTCCAGGCCATTCTATTATTTTTAACATGGATGTTATTGGCTGCATTAATTTTGTACAAAAGCAAATTAGATCTAATTATAGATGATATACCTTGGGTGACAGCAACTCCGAAATATACTAGCACTCCTTCAACTAATTAATTGGTAAAATCTTGAATGATGTTCATAAGCCTGAAACTTGAGAAATTTCCACGTTAATGACCTCTTTCTGTTAGTGTTCTCTATCATAGACAAACTCTATAAGGGTTCAGTCATTAATAGAAACTGATGATAATTGAACAATGAAAACTTGATCTTTATGTTCAAGCCAACTTGGGTGTTGTGTATGTTAACAGATGAACTGAAGTGGGAGATGCTTGTGTTGTATGTGGCGACTACTTCGGAATAATAATATTTGGGAATGCTAAAGGGTTATGGATGTAACATGCTCATAAATAAAGAGAGACTTATCCCATGGTGTCTCAAATTAGATTGTTCTTTATAGATAATATTTGTGATTTATATGTATAAAAAAAGATTTAACTATGTTTAAATTGTTTGGAGAATTCACTTTTTGCTTGATTTTCATCATGTTTAGAATTATTTTTTTTGTTCAAACATTGAGTTATATAAATTTTATGAATATGAATGTAATAGAACATGTTTTATGTATGGAATTATTAAAAAATTGTATCTCAAAATCGAAAACCTAACTAATTCAAAAGGATAACATTGACCCAAATTTGAGAGATAAAAAATTAAAATAAATATTTTAAATTATAAAAAACCAAAACGAATTTAGTTTAAAAATAAGGAATCAAAAGTATATTTTAGCTTATATCCCTCGATACTTAATTTTTTTTTCCGTTGTCACCAATGAGCTATCATTCTTAACAAACAACAAGCTTTAACATATGATCAAGTTGTCCCGAGTTCAATTGATCCCTGAAGTACTAGTATAGAACTAAGTATTTGGAATTTTTAAACTTCAAATAATTTTTTTGAAATATATTCGATTATTTGGTGCTCTTACACATTTTTATTTTTTTTACAAACGTGCTCTTTTTTTTATCGGCAAAATAACTATGTATTATATTAATTAGTAGGTATAAGTTATACCCAATCATTCAGATACAGTTTTACAAGCGTGCTCTTATACTTTAAGGGCTTTAAATTTTGAAATTTGGAATAGAATAATCAATTACCACAATCATTGAAAATAATAATCAAATAACTTACAAATAGCTAGAAATAAAAAATTGCTATCATGTCAACTAGATGAATGAGAATTCTTTCCAATAATCAATTATTCTTAACAAAAGGCTAAAATATGAATTGAATAATTGATGGCAACGACGATCAATTATAGACAAATAACTAATTATTATAACCAATAACTGATTATTTAATGTGGGCTAAGAGCTTGATGTTCTTTATTTGCCCAAGTTAATAATTGATTGTTTGTTAGGACTATAAGTTTGAAAAAAAAGTTAAGGTCTAATATTTTACAATCAGTTAATTAAATCTCAATTTTAAGTGAAGATCAAAGTTCTAAAAGTTAATTTAACAAGGTGTATGGTTTAGTTGATTAAATAGTGAGTTATTATAAATTCGTACTTGAGTTTGACTTTTATGGAGAAGAAAGGTCATAAAAGCTAATTTATATTAAACAAAATTGTGAAAGAAAGAATGGGATAAAGGTACAAGATAGAGAGGCAGTGGAAAAATCCAAGCATATAGCCAATTATTTAGTGACTTAGAAAAATGAAGGATAAATAAAAGAGGTAAGTATAGTCTTTTCTTCAAGTTAGGTACGCTCCATTATAATAGTAGTTAAGCAAATTGTACTTTCTTTTTTTTTTTTCTTCAAAGAATAATTGGGAGAAAAATATATTTAAAGATCAAAGGGAGATATAAGAGATTGGCAGATATGTATTTTCAGTGTAAAATTTCTTTATATTGATATGTAATAAAGTTTAAACAATTTTTCATGTTATTATTTTCATTAAAGTACAGTTTAGATTAAAAAAATCTAATAAGACGAGTTTTTTTTTTTTTTTTTTTTTTTTGCGGACTAATAAGAAGAGTTATTCCAATGTTCTTGCTCTCTTTTTTTGTGTCTCTATTCATGTTTCTTTCTCTCTGTTAACATCTTCTTTACGTTTCTCCAATTCTAATGTAGCATCTATTAATCGCTAGGGGAGTAGGACGAAAAAGAGTGACTAGGAAAAAAAAACTATGAGTCTGGATTTTGAGACGATGGAGCATAAAAGGGTTGTAAAAAAAATAGGAGTTGGAATTTTGAGATAATATTTAAAATAAATTTAATTAAACTGGTATGGTTAAACGAGTAAATTTTATTTGATATTAAACCACCAAATCTATGGATCAACTATAATAAAATTGCTTTAATTTAGTTAGTGGTCTTAAGTTCAAATTCTGACATAAATACTTTTAGAGAAAAAAATACACCGTTAATAATGATCCTATAAGACATAAATACTTAGAGAAAAAAGTACACCGTTAATAATGATCCTATAAGACACATGTAGAATTATTTCTCCTAAAGAATATCTATGGTTTATAAAAAAAGATTTATTTGATGTTAATATAAAAAGATTTCATATTGATATACTATTGTCTCAAAAGGTAAAAAGTAAAAAAAAAATACTTTTCTGTTTTGTTTTTACAAAATTAAAGTTACCTTGAGCCTAAGTAACGATTTCTCGCATGAATTGTATGCAAGAATATTTATAAGGGAAAAATAAATCTAAACATTGTTATAGTGAATCAAAATGAGATATATGTTTTGAATATAAGAGAATTCAAGACTTAAATAAATATTGTAGAGTACTAGAGTTATCTCATTAGCTCATTTTAAGATTTTAAGAAAAAGAGAAATGTAAAAAAAAATGGGAACAAAAAATATGTGAATATAAAAAGGATGTGCTTGCTTGGAGAAAAAATAAGGCAAACATTTAGCGAAAAACCTAGGGATTTGTTTGATTTCAGGATGCTTGTCTTTTTTTTTAGTATTTGGAAATTATAAAAATGTCACCATATTATTATTCTGGTTTATGATTTTAAAGATTTTGTATAAAAAATGAAAAATAACAAAAAATCATGTTTTTATTGTCTTTTGTAGAAATATTCAAAATAAAAATAATAATATATAATATTTTTGTAATTATTAATAAAAAAATAAATAAAAACATAAAAGGTTTTCAAACTAATAAGTTTGTAAGGATAAAATAAGTTTTTTGTTGAAGTATATGAGCCAATATATATAGTTCAATTCGCTCCAAAATGAGTATGCATGACTCGGTTCAGTTGCATAACACCAAGTCATATAATATTGTGATAATAGCCATAAAATCAAACAAGGCAAGATAAATTGAGTACGTAGCCAATGCATTTATTGGTTTCTTGAGTACAAGCTAAGTCGAAAATAAGTTCCCTAAGGCTTAGAAGAAGGGAGAATGCAGATAGATAGAAATTAAGTTGAAGGAAAATACTAGTAAATAATATAGCTAGATTTTGTTGATCAAGAAATGAAATACATGGGATTAGGGAGCTTGAATGTACGATTGCCCAAACACTCTCCTTGAAGATCACTCCACTGGTCTCCCACATTTCCCCGTATCCTGTACCCTTCTCCTTCTATCTCCTTCCGAATTGCTGACTTGTATCTCACTGCACTTTGTCCTTTGTATTGAGCACTCCTACAACAACCAAACAATATAAATTGTTAACTTTTTTTAATTTGTGTGTATACAATAGTGGCAACAAAATTTAATAAATTAAAGATTTTGTACAAATCAATTATTCAAATATTTCATCATTAAGCTGATCTTAATAGATTCTATTTGTTAACTTTACCTCATGATTAATCAACCTTTGCATAATTGACCCAAGACCCCTGAAGATTACAAGTCTTCGTTAACCAATATTAAGAGCTGGTTAAGCGAGGACTTTCCATCAAAAGTGAATGGTGTGTTTGGCGCTTTTAGTTGTCTCGTACAGCATATATACTAGATAGAAATAGACCAAAAGTAAATAAAGAGGAAGCTTTCGAAATCTTTCTTTATTGATTTTGCATGCACGGACGTTCACTAGGACAATACGGACGCAGTCCAATTTATGCATTGTCAGCATGGCGGTGTAGACTTTGTAATACAACCATGAGTTTATAAAGTTATAGTATATAGTTGACCAAGTCTATTGCCCTTTTTTCTTCATTCAAACGTTACCTTGAACTAATACCTTTTTTTATAATTAATTAGTATTATTTACTAATATGTCTTTCGGTAGTTAGTTAATAGTATTTGACTCTCATAATTTACTTTCCACCATTGGTTATTTTAGAAGAAAGTGCTACAATCAGTTGTCCAACCTAAGAATCAACCTTAAACATTGATTAAGGGACAAACTTTTATTTAGTTAATACATAATCCTATCTTATCTTAAATTAGAGTAATGATACATATATATTCACATTTTGTAAACATCTAACTAACATTGTAATTTCTCTTTATCTCTTTATTTATGTTACATCATAATATTTATATTTTTTTATATTTTCTCTCTAGCTAGGTGTAAAATAATATATTCGATCTCTATGAATACTTTTTCCTTAAATTATACTACTAATTATAATAAATAGCGGACACCAGTCTCATCCCTAAATGCAAGATAGAGAATTAGTGGGTGAAAATTGCACGCGCACTCGAACACAGATATTAATCTTAGTATATTTATATTGTTTTCTGTCCTAATGACATGCCAAGCACTTTGATATAACATTTTTGGTGTCATCAAAAGTATCGTTTAGTACATTAACCACTTATAAAAATTAAATTTATTTATTTGCCGGAGAAATGCTGTTTTTCAAAACTCAAATTCGCATTCTTATTTTAAGGAAGCAAGTATTCGTTGCATGATGTGATATGTAACATATACTAATGAAAGTCATTCAATATAAATAGAATCTCGTGCCATTGGAAAAATTGGACGTAGAAATGCACGATTTGTGCACATTTTCCATGTCCTTTTTCTTTCTCATGACAATATCCATGCCACTGGCCGTCAAACAGCAGAAAATGAAGACAAGGCAAATTAAATGGCAATGCTTCGGACAAATTAAGGACTTTGTCAACTCACTTTATAAGATTTTATGTCGTTTCCTTTACAACTGTATATGCAGATAAATAGATACCTAATTCCACCGGCCGTTTTATTAGTTGCCGACTTAATTATATGAGAATGAAAATTAAAAATTGTTTTCCACAATTAATAAAATTGGAAATGGTTGCATATATGGTTGTAATGTGGAGTATTCGTCGAAAAAAGTTTGACTGAAGAACATGTTAAATAATGAGTGGATAGAGACGAAACTCATAGTATAGTAGAACAGGAGTCCTTCTAGGAAGTTACGCTTACGCAAGGTCAACAAATAATTGGAATCCGCATCATACCATCAATTACGCCTTCTGTTTTATCCTATCCTATGCTCTCTCTTCGTATAGATTAGAGGCCATACCATTTTTAATACAATAAAATAAGAATATATATTTATTAATTTCTTAGTTAATACTAGTGACCGAGGACGTACATTAATTACATAATTTGATACACACCATGTTATCATCTCCATCCAAAGGTAGATGAAATAAATTACTAAAATGTTCTACTATGTTATCTTAGCATTTCAATTTCCACAGATGCTCTTTTGTCTTAAGTAGTGAGTTATATATATAAGATTAAAGATATTAATTTGCATGAATTTACCTGAGAATAAGACGTTGGTAGCCGATGAATCCCTGGTTACGCAAGTTGTTAGTGGTGATTTGAGCGAGAGTTGCTTGGTCTCTACCAGTAAGCAAGAACACTTTGAATCCTTTCTTTATCAAGGCGTTAAACAGTTCTAGCACGGCAGGATTTGCGGGACACTTTCCCTTCATAATCCATGCCTTGAATATCGCTGAGTCAAATGGGTCGCACCTGCGCGCGCACATCATCATCATATATATGTATGCCATGTATTTAATTGATTATATAGAAAACAATGAATGAACATAATGACATTTAGTTTACCCGAATCGCCTTCCTTTGTAATAATCAATGTTGGAGATGCAAGTGTCATCAACATCCAAAATCCAGGCATCCATGCCGTCGGCAGCAAGAGGAATCTCATGGGCATAGGACAAGATATGTTGGACGACGAGGTTAAGGTCAAGCTGGTATTGTCCACCAGACATGTAGTTCTGAAGGTGGTTGTAGCAGTTGTCTGGAACAATCCTCCATGGACGCGCATTGTTTGCTTCAACCGTTAGCCTCCAACTCCGACCATAGCTCTCTGACTCATCATCTGGTTTTTCAATTTTCTTCTCATGACCCTTTTGGTTCATGAATACTACTTTGGTTAATAAGGCTAACAAATATTCTTGCCCTGCACGATTTTAATCAACAGCAAAATTCGGAGAAGGAAGGAAGCAGGTGGCTAGTTAATTGGCATCAGGATGAATGAGAAGGAGCAGCTCAGTGTGACTTTTAATCCCAAAACTTGTGGGGTCCACAGGAAACTTCATAGAAATTAAAACGAAAAGGTCTTTGCCTTTCCGCTCCTCTATTTCCACGAGGCACCAGGGACGGATTTAGGATTTAATATAGGGGAAGAAAAAAAAGTCAAATATTAAATGTTAAATAAATAAAACGTTTTTTTTATATTATAAAATTCATTAATAATAAAATTTGTATTAAACTTTTCAGTAATCTTTTTCTCAAGGTAGTTAATCAAACAAATTAATTAGAAATTTGTACTAATAAAATAGTTAATTGCTTGGAAATGTAGGGTACGGGTATGTTAATACAATTTTTTTTAAAATATGTATATATAAACAATAGTATTTAATATAAACATGATTATATTTTATAAATGATAAAAAAAACACAAATAAATATAATTTATAACATAAAAAGAGATTAAAGGCACTACAAAAAATTGCAATACAACAATTGTCCAAATACTAATAGGCAATAAACTAAAATATTAATGATTGGAAGACTTTATCGTGTGTCGTGACAACCAGAGATGGAGTCCTGTAGGCTCTAAGTGTTGTCAAAGGAGTCATGAAGGAGAAAAAAAATGCTAAAAAAGGATTAATGAAAAATCTAATTTTTTAAAACAATAATATTTTTAGTTATTAAACTTGAGTACGAGCTCAATCCATATCTAAATTAAGTATTCATTTTTTTTATAAATATTTTGGGTACGTACCCACAAGTACCCAATGAGTATGGGTACTGTGTACGCACACCAATACGTGTATGACAAGATTTTAGGAGTACGTAGCCATGCTTCATAGTGTAGTATTCACTTCCATAGCCCTTCCATCATCTCCGCCCTAGATCCACCAAATTCCACGTCACCCTTTCAGCTTCAACATCCACAAGAGATACAAGTTCCAAGGCATATACACCACTGGGAGAAGGAATAAGCTAGAAAAGCTAGAGGGTAGACCAATCAACCATCTCCATGTAGTGAAAAGAATACTTTGCATAAGAGAATCCCTGTCAATGGTTTCACCATTAAATACACAATGATTTTGTGTATTCCATGTACACCACACAACAGATCTCCAAATGACCCTCCATTTAGAAATTTAAGAGTCGGAAGCCAAATTAGAAGGGTCTTGTAAGAAATATATGATCATGTACAAAATTAGAAGGGTCTTGCATAACACACACACACACACACATTGAGCCACTTGATGATAGTTGGATGTTTCTCTTGAATAAATTTTCCCGCACAGGTAATCTATTGAGAAATAATAGCCTCCAAAGCATATGTAGTGCCTTCCGGGGGGCATCCACCTTCCACAATTGAATGAACAATTCTTCCGCTATACCTCCCATTCTTAGGTCCTGAATAGTGGCATATGCAGATTTAATCGCGAATGAACCATTATTATCAAGCAACTGTAGCCATCCATTAGGTTTATCCTTGACCATATTCAACAGGTTTTTCATCTCACACCTAAAACATCACTTTCCCACACAAAGCAACCCTCACGCCATTTAAAGTCCCAATTCCATCTATCTTCCTCCTAACATCCCAACATCCCAAGTCCTTTATCAACTCACCTTGTGGAAGTGAATTAATAAATAACCAAGGAAACTTTTCCGCTAAGCTTCTCCTACCCAACCAACAATCTTCTCAAAATCTTGTGCTCCCACACATGCCCACTTCCATTCAAACATGTTATCAAACAACCTATCCTCACAAACCTTCCTAAGATCTTTTTACCACACCGAGGAAGAAGAACAACAATCATCACCAACTAGATCTCGTCACACATCATATTTGGACTTGTTTATTAGAGAGGCACGTGAAGGGAGCTTAATGGGACACTTTGGGGTACAAAAGACATGTGACATCTTGCATGAGCATTTCTATTGGCCTCACATGACGCATGATGTGCATAAGTTTTGTGATAAATGTCTTATTTGCAAGAAAGTTAAATCCAAGTTCATGCCACATGGTTTTGTATACTCCATTATTAGTTCCTGAACATCCTTTGATTAACATTTCAATGAATTTTGTTTTAGTTTTGCCTCGGTCCAAGGGAGGAAATTACTCAATTTTTGGTGGTGGTTGATAGGTTTTCTAAGATGGTTCACTTCATAGCATGCAAGAAGGTAGATGACGCTTATCATGTTGCTTATTTGCTCTTCAAATATGTGGTAATATTACATGGTTTACCTATGAGTATTGTAAGTGACCGAAATTCTAAATTTCTTAGTCATTTTTGGTGAACCCTGTGGGGTACGATTGAAACTAAATTGTTATTTTTATCTACATGTCATCCCCAAACCAATGGACAAACTGAGTTAGTCAATAGAACTCTTTCTATCCTTCTTAGAGTTGTTATTAAGAAAAATCTTAGGACTTGGCAAGAGTGTTTACCACATGTTGAATTTGCTTATAATAGGATTATACATAGTACTACTGAGATGTCACCATTTGAAATTGTTTACGGTAATAATCCTTTGACTCCTTTAGATTTGTTGCTTTTACCTAACATTTCTTAATTTAAAGATAAAGCAAAATGTGTCAAGAAGTTGCATGAGAAAGTCAAGGTCCAAATTGAGAAGAAAATAGATGGGTATACAAAATATACAAACAAAGAAAGAAAAAATGTAACATTTGAACCAGGTGACTGGATATAGATGCATTTTAGGAAAGAGAGGTTATCCTCACATGTATTGCTTGCTTAGAGTGAGAATAGAAGATAATTATTGGTTAAGACATTTAATAAAATAATAATAATAATAAAGTTCTTGTAGCTAGTTTTGAGACTTAGATCTCAAGCTTAATTAAGTCTCATTGAACCACTGATGCATTTTAGTTATTTTTACAATGTTGAGATTTTATTTTTCTTTTATTTTCTACCAAGTATATGAGAACTCATTTGTATAAATCGATTGTGAAGTGAATGGAGAACGACTTTTGTTGATTTTATCATTGAAGCGTGAGAATTGTCTCTACTAAGATTCTTCCTTGAATCATTTGATCTTATCAAGAATTGTTCAATTCTTGTAGCGATCCTCAAGAATTATCAAAATCATTGTTTCTGATGCCTATCTTGTTCTTCTTTTCATATTTTTTGTTTCCTTGTTTAATTTTCACAAAGTTAATTCTGTTCAAATTTCTTATTTGCTTATTTCTCATTTTACTTAACCTTTTTGGTGTTTTTTGTGCCTAAATTGCATTTCAGAATATTCTCTTTTACCTCGCTTTGGAATCGTTCCAATCCAAGTTCTATAGACTGAAAATGAATAAAAGTTAAAATACGGTTCTAGCTCAATTGGTGTGTGAATTCCATTCTATAATTGATCTGAATCAAGGCAAGGGGGATTCACATCAATCGGTCTCCAAAAAAAGTTCTTTATGTGGATTTTCACCCTATTGGAAGTCCTAAATACTTAAAGGAAAGCTCATGAGTCTACAATTCAACAACTTGGCAAACCTTATGTTTGTATTTGAATCCACTCCAATAGCTCCAAATGTAGTCTTGAAGAAGTTCACCTTGAGAAGTCTACAAATTTAAAGCACCTCAACATACTCTTTATTGCAAAAGCATTATCCTCGACACTCTTCCGATGAAAAGCGTATCATTCGCATATTGCAAAAGTTTAACAGCAACATCGTCATTGCCAATATAGAGCTGATCTATCCCTACCACTATGAAGAAACACCTTTGTTGCCATCGCAAATCACCTGTTGCAAAACCCACCACAAACTACACCATCACCAAACCCACCGCAAAAAAATTGCTTCTCGTCCGAATCCATTACAAAAACCAGATCTGATTGCAAAATAAACTCAGACCCGTCGAACCCAGAACAGGTTGAAGGGGTTAATTAAGACCTGTTATCACTTATTAATTCCTTTGTTCGTGGGATTGATATCTAACTTTGTGTCAGGTTCTGAAGGAGTTCACAAAAACCAAACATTTGACATGGCATAAATCTAAAACATTCTCTCAACAAATATAGTATATACTATATTCTATATAAAAAAATACTAGTTTTTCCTTCGGCTGATACATGGTAAGATATCTGTTACATGGCATGTATAGTTCAACAACTGTAACACAGGAAATAAAATACAAATGTTTTGAGACAAACAACTAAAAAGAATTCAACCTATGTTATAACCAATCTTTGAGACCTGGCATGTCAAATGCCCACAAAACTTAATCCATTTAAGACCTAAAAGTTCACCCATCACATGTGTATTCCATCTTCTCACAAGTTACTGACACAAGAATAAATTAAATAATAAATGTATGAAATGTGTGCAAGAAAAAGACTCATTTGAACACACCTATTCTCAATACTCAATTATATTATCATTTTTTTCTTTCTAAAAATCTTCCTAGCTTTGACTCCTGTTGTTTTAGAAGAAAAAATGTAGGATAAAAGGCGAGGATTTAAAACCCCCAGAATGCTAGCCAGCAATAATAATTGTTAGTCTTTCTTTCATAGATATGCTTTGATTGAGATAGCTCCAAAACAATAGCACCATCTACAAGTAATAAGGAAACCTTTCATCGGCCAGTTTTAGCTCGTTTCATTCCACTGGAATTGAATGGAGATACACTTCCACTTGGTCCGGGACTCTCTTCTCTGAAATTTGAATTCAGCATAGCCAATTCACGCAACTGCTGCCTCTTAATATAGTCCTCAGACTCTTCCTGCATATCAAAAGTTGACAACCAAGAGAAAGTAAATATAAAAATCTCTTCACAACTAAAAGACTAATTAACAAAGTGATTACTGCATGGAAGTTTCTGTGTTTCTGATTTCCAACAATAAGATGGTTGAGTCAGGGAGGGAAGGTATTGTTCTACATACTAGAGCTAGAGAAAAAATGTTTAATTTGCACCATGTTTTAAGATATTTTGCACCAACTTAATCTGCTAGCTTCAAGTGATTCCAACAGAATATTTCAGAAAAAAGGCAAAGGTACAAAAGGTAAACCATCTGAACTTCAACTGAATGCTAATAAATCAACTTAGACTCCTTTGAAGTTCATGCCAAACTTCAGAGAGTAAAATGTGAAGCAGAAACCTTGAATGAGTTTAAATCTAGTCTAGAAACTGTTGTTCATCATTTCAAAGGAATTAACTATTAACTTTAAAAAAATTCAAAACAATGTAAATAAGTCGTTTGTTCACATTTCCTAGGGAAGTTTCAAGCTTTTAAATATGTATACACATTTAGGGATCACAAACTTAATAATACTGGCCAGAGATAAAAGTAAACCTCAATAGCAGTCAGTTCACACAGCATAACCCACAGGGCAGAAGACTAAGACACGGTGTGAAGGAACTTACCACAGGTTTGAGTAGTTCTTCTATAATTTCCTGAGCCTGCCGGAGCCTTATGTCAACAATATTAGCAGGTAAATCAGCCTCAATCAAAATATGGAGTTGCTCATTGAGATGCTCATAGCCTGGTCTTCCTCTTAATTTTTCTTCCTTTACGATTGAAAGGATAATAATCTCAGTCGTTACACAAGAATAATATATAGATCAATAAAAATAAGCATCATATTTATTTCACACTTTGCAATATTAGACCTGGAAAGTCATATCAAGGCCTTCATTACCTTGTCTGGATCTTTTATTGAACCCTTTCCTCTAATATACACACGACAACCTGTAGAAGCTTCTACCCGTTTCAGAGAATTGCCTCTAGGTCCCAGAAGCCTTCCAACAAAATTGAACTGATGCGACAAAGAGAAAAGAAAATTTTCAGCTGTCGGATCAAGTAATTGATTTGTCTTTATTAAAATGGAATCGATATATAAGAGCTTACGTTGGGGTATGCATCAACTGGAATTTCCAAGCGCAAAATCCTCTTAACTGTGTATGAACTAGGACTTGCAGGTGCAACTTGCCAGTCCATTGCCATTCCAGGAGTTCCGCGTAATCTCTGTTTAGCAGGGGGGAAAAGGAATAACATTATCTATATATAAAAGCTCAAATACTGCAAGAAAAGAGCATGCTGAAGAGCTAGAACGAGGGACAAAGTCTTTTTGACATTTAAAAAAAGAAAACCAGAAAATAATTTATACTACACATATAATACTCAAAAATGAAAAAGAACCCATAATTAAATAAATTCATGATAAATAAGTCACAGTTTATGCAAATAATCACTGCCTAGGACTCTAGGAGCAATAAGAACATAGTTATGAAGTCAGATGATGGTGAAAATAATAATAAAAGAATGCAGCAAATTAGATATAAAAATTGGCAGAATGTAAACTGGAAAGTCTAATTAAAGAATGGAACACAGTTACAAAGGTATGTAAAGTATGAAGACAAAGGTCAAAATATAGGTAACTTTTTGCGGAATGTTGAAGGAAGAAGGGTTTCAAATCCTATTATGTTTACGAAGCAAAAAATACATTAGAAAATGGGGGAGACACAACTTTACCCCCCAAAAATCCTAAACAGTGTTGTTTCAGGGATAAAAAAATGGGTTTTTGAATCCTCTATCATGATAGTGCCACTATTCTTTCTTTTCTGTAATTTGGAAGCATTTATTTGATTTCTTGACTACTCATCCATCTTCCAATAACATTCCTACTAATAAACATATACATTTTGTTGAAAAGCCACCTTAATTGCAATCACCCCTAGCCAGCCTCTTAGTTGTGGTTGCGGCCTCTTTAGGGGCTGCCTTAATTGCAGCCTCAAGGGTGGTGGTTTAGCCTCACATCGACTATAAATATGACTTAAATAGAATTTATTAAGCTTCGACAGTCCTCACTTTAGAAGCTAGTTTTGTGGGATTGAGTTATGCCCTAAGCCCAATTTCTAAGCCATTTAAAATTCAGTCATGCCCTTTCATTTAACATCCCTTGATTTACCAGGTCGTTCACTAAAATTAACTACATAACCCGGTGCTATCTTAAGTCAGGATCAGGGTTGTATAGCTAACAATGATGTGCCAAATCCCCACCATAAATTTCACTCCCCTGCCCACAACAATTACCCCCAACCCCCCGTCATTTATCTTTTAGATAGTTACATATTAATAAAGAGTTCATGGCTCCACTCCACATCATTTAATCTAATCACAGTGTATCCCAACTCAATTGTTTTGCATATAGTCAATGATGGGGAAACTCAAAAATTCACTTTTCTCTCTTTTCCAAGGTACTTGGCTCACATATAGCCAACATGTTTTGCTTTTACCACGAACAGGATTGACTTTCTTTGCATTCTGTTATTTGACAAAAGTACTACCAAAGGAGTAAGCACAATATATCATGCGATGAATAAACCTCGCATCACAATCCAGGCCATTGGGCTAACTGTAAATGACAACATCTTAGTTAGCATTTTCAAATATAGAAATTAAATAAGCATATGTGAGAATATATACATACACATATATGTGTGTGTGCGTATAACAGTCTTTTACTAGTCATGTAATAATCTAAAGTAGCAAAAACAAAATTCATATCTCCATGAACAGATGATATTCAAACTATGACAAGCATAAATTGAGGTACAAAGTTTGGATGTAGCAGTCACCTCCTGCTGAAGACTATTCCATCCACCCAATCCCGTTCCAGTGACACTTGACATGAGGTTTGAAGAAGCCATAGGACTAGGGCTTCTATGCCGCAGTCTGTCAAAGTCACCAAAACCTTGATTGGACAGCATTCCAGAAACTCTTAATATTTCTGCACATAGAGAGAACTGTTGTAATGAGAAACCCATATGTACTACTTAAAATCATACCCCAACTAAATAGAAAAGAACAATCAATAAATAAATATTTGTATTGTTTTTTGAATAAGATGAAAGAGTAGATATTGTGAAATGAACTATATCAGTAATGAACTTGTCAAAGACCTTCTCTCCTAAAATGTTAAAGTACAAGAAATGATAAATACTTGCCCTTATTAGTTAAAATAGAAATAGATTGCTCCCCTGCTTGCCCCAAATTTTGCTGTTTAGGAGGGGGGTAGTGGGGAAACACATCTACCTCCTTAAAGGTTATAATTTTGGTCACTTTTCCCTTCCCGCTCTTTACCTCTCATCCAATCCAAGCATTAAAAACTCATTTTTCCCAACTTGATAAATCCGAAACCATGCCAAATACTTATAAAATTTTAAATTTCTTATACAGAATACAAGTCAGAAGGATCTTCTTGACTTGTTCCAGTGTAGTCATCAAAACATAAAGCAGGGCACCCGTTCAAACTAAACCCAACAATAAGTTGGAAGTGAAGTGAGTGGCAATGAATTATAAATAGAGAAAGAGAGAGATCCAGAATAGAATAGAAAAGAAAAGAAAGAAACCTTGATTTAAGAGACGACTGCATATGGGAAGGGCTTGCATGAAGGGACCAAGCTTCTGATGCTCTGCCAGCAACTCCGTAAGGTACTGACTGAAAACACAAACAATTCAATTCAGAGTGATTGACGTCAGCCCTAGTTGAAGTTCAAGTGTTCAATAGCATACAAACCTGTCGACTTCTGGGTTGGTTCTAATCTGAGGAGAAGCAGCCCTCACTGGTGAGAAGTTGGAGTTATACAGACCCGACATCGCTCAACCTAAACCTAAACCAGACCAGCCGTTGTAGGTTTAGTTTAGTGTCTGTGTCGTGTGTCGTCAAATGCAACAACTATCTCAAATTTACATCCAACAAAACAAATCCTTATTTATTTATTTATTTCCCTTTTAATTAATTAGTATTGCTTAGTTTGTCCACAAACTGCGTTGTGTTACTATAGTAGTGAGAAAATTGGAAACTAATGCTTGAATGAATTAAAGCGGTAAAAGATAGATGGATATTTGTGGTGCAGAGAGGACTATGACAGTTGTTGGAGAGAAGCGAGGTAAAGGAGAAGATTTGACCGTGAAGCATGTGGAGACACGTGTTGGGCATGCAGAGAAACAACACCACAACACAAGGGGTTGTGGGTTGTGTTGAGTAATAATAAAGAATGAAAAAGAGACAAAGCAAAGGAAACTCCAATGGACAACGATTATGATGTTTGCCAAAGCACTCTTGGCTGGATCCACCCTCTCTTTTATCCCACATCTCACCATGTCCTTTCCTAGATAAATATGACTTATGTCACTAGCCACATCTTGGCAAAAACAAATAAATCATGTACTTAATTTTAAAACACTTTCCCAATAAATCCACTAGTTGTCATCTAAATCATTTGAGGTAAATTTTATTTTATAGTAAAATTCTTTAAATAAAACTATTTTTACTCTACCTAAACACTTGGCTATTCAGTATTCACCCCTCCTATTTTATGTTATGTTGGTAATTTGTTTTATGTTGTGTTTTCTTCCCTAGCAACTTCATCTTAAAAAATGAATTTTCATAACAACTTTTCTCGTATAAATTCACAATTCATTTATCATCAAAACCTATACCTTAATTTGTATATTTCTATAAAAATATTTTAATGTTCTTCCCACACTCTGTTTTTTCCCTCACAAACTTTATCTGTAAATTTCACTGTTAAATTTATTACAATTAACTTACTTATAAATCATTTGAAGGAGTTCAAGTAAATAATTAGAAAGGTTATTACAAAGTCTCCATAATACCATTTACAGGCTGAAAGAACTTAAACCAAATAAATTAACATTGCACTTGGATACTCTTGTAACTAGCTATATCTTCCATGGCATCTGCATTCTCTTGGGTCCACTTCATCTCCAGCACTTATTGATGAACACTTCTGTTTTGGAAATAATATCTCAATGAATGCATGCCTACCTATTATGGGGATTAGCAAATCTTCCAACAATGTAATCACTCAAAGGTTTAATGTATATAACATGTTGCAAATAAATTTGCTAATACAGTTTATCCCTTACTCATATATGTCAGTCACACACCCCCTAGATAGCTGCTAACAAGGTTAAAACTGTAACACTCCAACCAATGTTATAGACAACCAATGTTATAGACAGGACACTTACATGTTTGTCCTCCAAGCTAACTTGATACCGACTAAAATAGCAGTAAATTATCCATGAAGAATGAATTTTTTTTCCAATACTAGCCTCAAACACGACATGAACAAAAGACATGTTACACCTCACTATTTTGTGAACTTGTTGGTAACTTGGTATTATAGGAATACCTTAACAAATTTGTTTATAAACCACACTTTGATGTATAGGGACTAAAAACAATAAATTTAATATTTTTTAATAGAAAATTATCACAAACTTTTAAAAAATACATAATGTCATGATAAAAAATTCAAAATATATAATCTATATAAATTACATTTATCTTTTATGCATTTTTATATTTTGAAAATATTTTTTTAATTTTTTTCATTGCCAATATTATAAAAAAATTAAAAAGATAAATCAATATTTTTCCTATATCATTTTACATTTATTTACAAATAAATAAATAAAATATGCTGTGGTAGGCAATGCTGCAACAACAACGTGACATGTGCATCCACCACCAATTTGTATATATGTATATATAATATAAAAAAGAAAATCACATTTTTTTATAAAGAAAGTGATTTTACCAAAAACTAATCTTGATACTGAGTTCAATATGAAGAATATTAGTGTGTTACTTAAATTTCTTACTAGGTTGATTAGAATTTTATCTCATTCAAAGGTACAAAAGCCCATTAGATGAGATGGAGGGTTGCTTTGTTGGTTGGTTCCATGTGGCATCAGAAAAAGCATGGAATTTCGGAACTTAAGTGCCATTGCCCGCATGTTTAAAATAGAAAAATTGATAAGGTTTGCATGTTATATCATGAGAAATATATGCATTCAAATCATGCACATAGTTTTGATTTCTCATGTACATACATATTGTGTCGCTGGGACGATTATTTTCAATAAAAAATATTTTTATAAAAAAAAATTCAAATTTTCTTAGATTAAAAAATGATTTTACAAAAGCAGCTTTTATACTAAATATTAAGCAAAAAAACACAATTCTGCTGGTAGTCCTGTAGTTTTGCCATGAAACAACAATATGTAATAGTGCTTCGTAGCCATGTAGGAACCCGCATTGGGTATAACTCCGAAAAAACTCATCTTACAGAAACATCCTTTGTCTACACATCGGTTAAATTTCCTCAGCATGGGCCCTGTATTTTTTATCCCTGGTATCAGAACAAAAAACAAAAAACGCCATAAACGGATCAAGCTGATTAAACGCAGAATTTCCCATTAGTGTAACTAATGCAAAAAAAGCATACGCATAACTTACATGTGAGTCGAGAAGAACAATCTCAAAGGCATAATACTTCTTTGGATCATTTAGAGGAAACATGTGCCGAGATTGAATTACACTCGCCTTAAAATTCCAAGACTGCTTACCAGAATGAACATCTCGGGGCTGATCAAACACGGTAGCCATTCTGATATAAGAAAGCACAATAAGCATGAGGGGGATGATGAAAGGCATGTGTGATTGCAAATGCATGCATTGTTCCTTTATAGACCAGCAATCTGTCCAACATATCCCCTCCAATGCACAGTTCGAAAATTTCTGAGAGAGAGACAAATAACTCAACAAATTCCAATGTCAGATGACAAGATATGTCCAGTTTGAGACTTCCCTAGGGAATGTAAACAAACGACTTATTTACATTATTTTGAATTTTTTAAAAGCTAAATAATTAATTCCTTTGAAATGATGAACAACAGTTTCTAGACTAGATTTAAAGTCATGCAAGGTTTCTGCTTCACATTTTACTCCCTGAAGGTTGGCATGAACTTCAAAGGAGTCTAAGTTGATTTGTTAGCATTCAGCTGAAGTTCAGATGGTTTACCTCTTTTGTACCTTTGCCTTTTTCCTGAAATATTATGTTGAAATCACTTCAAGCTAGCAGATTAAGTTGGTGCAAAATATCTTAAAACATGGTACAAATTAAACATTTTTTTCTCAAGCTCTAGTATGTAGAATAATACCTTCCCTCCCTGACTCAACCATCTTATTGTTGGAAATCAGGAACAGAGAAGCTTTCATACGGTAATCACTTTGATTAATCTTTTAGTTGTGAAGAGATTTTTATATTTACTTTCTCTTGGTTGTCAACTTAGACAAACACACGGCCAACCAGTGCAAAAAAACAAAAATAACTTAGGATCTACCGTAAATGGCCTCCAACCAAATCCAGCCAAATATAAAGTGATAATGTCAGTTTAAAAATATCAACCAATAAATCAATTTAGCATCACTTCTAAAATAATCATTATTAAAATCAACAAGCTTATCATACACAAAAATTTATAAGTAATGACAGTACAAAAACCCTCTACACTATTGGTGCGTATCCGAATTGTTCTAATTTTATTCTACATAATCTCATCCTTTCCATTCTGCTTCAGCTATTTCATGACACCTGCAAGTTTGGATTGGACCTTCTTAAGGATATTTATTAGGCCCTGCAGTTGGGCCAGAAAGCACCCCAACATGCACCTACATCTTCCGATTCCCATGAAACCCCACCTTCAAAGTATTTGATCTCTAGCACTACGACTGAGAGAGTAATAAAAGCTTCATTAATGCTCAATGCAGCCCCTGAGCGCTTCTACAAACTCTCTTCACGATTCCAACCCAGTTTTATCATCTCTCGTTCAACCTCCCACGTCCACATGTCACCCACAATGATGAACTTAATGACTCCTTCAGCGCTTTTTTTCAATATTGTCTCACTCTCCAACAAGCTCTCCAACTTAACTCTCAATTGGTTCTCACCTCTGCGCATAGTTTGCTCTTCTTGGCCACCAAGCTCATAGCCGTTTAGGCCCACTTTGACTTTCTCTCTGACGCTGGCCAAGTGTTCGATGCAATCCCTCCTTTTGAGGGACTGCACAATCCTCTTTTGTGGAACTCCATTATCAGAGCCAATGTCTCTCACGGGTACCATGAACATGCGCTTGAACTATCTGTTTTCATCTAGACAAAACTGTAGCCAGGAAGTTTAAAGGCAATTCTCTTATCTATCACCTCCCTTAACCTCTCTGCGTCCTTAAATCTCCCAACACCAACCAGAATATTGGACATAAGAACATAATCCCCACCATGTCCTCTCTCCATCTCCAGTATTTTATTGGTCACCCTCTGACCAATTTCAACATTGTTATGAACACTGCAAGCACCCAGCAGCGTCCTCCACATCACAGCATTGGCAACCTCATGAGGTACCTGTAAAGCAACCTTTTCAGCTTCTTCTAACCTCCCAGCCCTCCCCAGCATATCTATCACACAACCATAATGCTTGATGTCTGGTACAAGGCACCAATCCTTTACCATTTTAACAAAAAAATTGATCCCCTCCTCAACCAGCCCGCCATGACTACAGGCACTCAAAACACCAAGGAATGTCACATGGTTCGGCCTCAGCCCAGTCTTCTCCATGCTTTCAAAACTCTCTAGAGCTTCCCTCCCCATCCCATTCATTGCAAAACCAGAGATAGTTGAAGTCCATGATACCAAATTCCTCCTCTGATCAGGTATCTCCTGAAAGAATCTACTCATACTAGCTATGCATCCACACTTGGCATACAAGTCAAGTAATGCATTTGTAATGCGTACATCAAAGGCATTGAAGCCTCTTTTCTCTACATAAACATGAACTGATTGGCATATCTTAATACACCCGATATTTGCAATAGCTGGAAAAATGGTCAAAAGAGTAACTTCAGTAGGTTCTATGCCATCAACTTCAATCATTTTCCTAAACAAAGTTAAAGCTTTGATGGGTTGATTCCTTCGTGTGTATCCATCAATAACAAGAGTCCATGACACTACACTCCGAGCAGGCATCTGATTAAACACGGAACAAGCAAGTTCAACCTCACCCCATTTAATCAAACCAGTAATAAAAACATTCCAACTAACTAAGTTTCTGTGCTGCATTTCGTAGAACACCTGTGCTGCTTCAACTAAAAGGCCCGAACTTGAGTACATTTGCAGCAGCCCAGTTTTCACATAGACATGAAACTGAAAACCAACCTTGAAAACAAGGGCGTGGAGCTGAGTCCCAAAGTGGGTGTAATTTGGGTTGGCAGAAGCATGGCAGAGGAAGGCAAAAGAGAAGGTGTCCAGGGAAGGGTATGTCAAGAAAGTGTGGCAATGTTGGGTGTATGTGAAGAAGTGAAGAGCTTCGTGGGGATAAGGGCCAAAAGAGTAACAACGGATGACGTTGTTGAAGAGGAGTAAACAAGTGAGGGTGTTGTGAAAAGGGTTGTAGAAGAGGCCAGAGGTGATGATGTGAGAGTGGACTTGTTGGAGAGGTTGGCGTTGAGAAGGGTCTCTGAGAAGAAGGGAGAGCAAGTGTTGTGGGTGTTTGGGTTTGGGAGAGGATGAAGCATACGGAAAACGGGGAGAGATGGTGGTTGTGGATATGGTTGCTTCTGCTACACAACCTGGAAGTGAAAGAGGTTGCCTCAGTTTCAAGAGTGGCATACCAAGCATAATCATGCAATGGCCATTGGCAATATATATTGTATTTCATTCACAATTTCCAATATTTTTACCATCTTTCTCCATCTGCTATAAAAATTCTGTGAAACTCAATTTAAATGTTCTAATTGCTGAAAATGAGAGGATAAATGAATGTACCAGAAGAGAAACGGCAAAGAGTATTGGCGAACAAGTTCAGTGCTGATGAAGCAGTGCGACTTCTCCACAGTGACACAGCCATTTCAAACCTGTAATGCCTAGGGATTCAGGGTCCATTTGCTTTATAATTGTAAAATTTAGTAAAACAAAGTGATTCTTTTAGAGATTTTGTGTAAAGGAGAAGTTTACACTTGGTTATAATTATAAAATAATACTTTACCCTGAAAAGTGATTTTAAGTTAACCAGAAAAAAAAAAAAGCAGTAAGCCAATGTCAACTATAACAACAATCCAAGAAATTGTCATCTTCTCGCAAGGACTTTCTGATTGGAAGAATGATGATGTTGCAATGTGGTTTGCTTACGTACGTTCTGTAAATCAAAGAAAGGGATATAACATGAGCAAGAATGTAAAGGACCAATTAAGAGAAAGTGTGCAGTTACGTACTAGGTTATAGTAGTCACCCTTCAACTTGCTATGTAACCATTAATCAATGGCACTGAAACACGTAATGTAAGAGAAAATATCAAAAACGTTCACCAAACATTATTAAATTGATTGTACAATGATTTGGAATCACATATATCACATATAGTTGCTAAAAGCGCATGTGTCCTTCACCAATTTGAAAATGCTTTCCTTCAATGAGTTAAATTATGCTTGAAGGTGTTGTAGATTAAGATATATAACAATATAGAGATGAAGTTATGCCCTGAGAGATAATTGAGTGAGAGAGAATGAAAAGGAAATAAAAAATTAGTGATGGGAGAAGGTTTCCCAAAAAGAGTGGAGAAAAAATAGTAGAAATTTTTAGATTTGTATAGTTATTTTTTATTTATTAAGGGCATAAGTCTTATAATAAGAGAGACTAAGAAGTAATTACTAATATGCATATTCCCTTTATCTAATGTTATTATAGACGTCATAGATTACAGAATGTATTATTAAATTGTTTTGAAAAACATTAAGCAAAAATTATAAATGTATCATGGATTTTTAAAATTTTAATTTACGTTTTATCATTGATAAATAATGTTTCATTAATTTAATTAATTATTTTTTTTACATATTTTCGATTTATATTTCACCTATTTATAAATTACAAATTTTAATAAAAGGAGAAAATAAACAAGGACAAAACTCTTTAATTTTCATGACCTGGTAAGTTCTATATATGAAGTTATTTAGACATGATTATGGACATTATTTGAATTGTTGCTACTCATTGTTAATGTGACATTAGAGCTAATTTGTTAGTGTGATATTCTTTATGGGTTTAATAAAATCCTAAAAGGTCTACGACATGCAATCTAGGAAAGTTCCCCAGACCCATGATGTGACTTTTAAGAGAAGACATTTTACTTTTCACACTTCTTTTATAATTTTCATAAAAGATATTTCTGTCAAAGAAAATTACAAAAAAATTGGTAAAAAGTGCGAAGAGTTAAAAAGGAAAGTGAATAGCACAGGCCTATATAATCTGATTCCTATTTAGTATTTATATAAAACACATGCATGTCTGAGCAGGATTTGGAACTTGTTATAGACCAGGATAAAAAAAATGTCTGATCGACCATGTTAAACAATTGTCACTTCTTTATAGAATGAGCACTTAAATCAGTATAAAAAATTAGAACAAGACTCCGTGATACATTTTCCTCCATGATTTAACACAGATCCGCTATGCAAAAAATCCCCGGTCCGCTGGATTTCTAAGTACTAAGAACGAATAAAATTACTAAACCAATATCACATTCAAGTTTCAAATAATGAGAAAGTTCCTGATAGTTGCTTTATCAAATTAATATTTAATTTATAGCTAGTAAGAAATTTTATCAATTAGTATTAAACAAGAAACTTTTTCTAACAATTACCATATATCATTTGCAGTAATAATCATACTACCGCATATTATTTGACTGACATTACAAACGAAAACTGAAGTCATTTGAAATAAGAAACTGGAGTCCGCTTCACTTCAAACATTCATGCTTATTTCAACTAAAGACTGAAATTGAAATAGCTCGATACCGCCAAAGTTGATAGTTATCCAAATTAAACTGCAACAGAAATACACCCATAGAGCACCAAAAGCACAAAAAGGGAACTTCAAGGATAAAAGGAAGTGCACAGGTGTGTGATCCATGTACAACAAGTGCAAGAATCATTACCTTGAACAAACAAAATTTGTTGGCGAACCAAGAAAAAAACAAAAACAAAAAGTCACTTTTTTCTCAGTTGGGTTTCTCACTTCCCCCCTACTCACTCCAAAATATAAAAATTTATGGCACAACACTTCCCGCAAGAATTTTGATGGCAAACCTTTTTCTCCTGAACTAATTAATTTCCAGAGCTTCAAACAAACTCTATTTGCCTTTTCTTTTTTTACCATTTTTACCAAACTTTTTACCCTTTGTCGACTTGCTCTTTATATAAGAAACCCTGTTGGCTTTTGTCTGCCTCTCCTTTCGAATTTGATCCATATCTTTGATCTCTGAACGCACATGAGCATTGGGCATTGAATGCTGCTTCTTGCTGCCTTTAAAATTCCTACGACCTCTTTGGTAAGATCCTGTATAACATGAATGCATAAAGTTTCTGCGTTTAGCTTTTATACTAGCAAAAATATCCTACAACCATACATCATTCTTTGACATTACCAACCAGCAGTTACAACGCGCACAACTATGTACTAGAAATTTGAGAAACATGACAGAATATGTGAGAATTTTTAAAAAAATGAGATTCAGGATTTTGATGAAAGGGATTAGTTTATTTAAACAAAAAAAAAAACTACAACCAATTTCTAAAGAAGGCAAAACACATATATGGGCATTTTACATGCAAATGCCGAGATAAATCTTAATGAGGAAACAATATAACAGTGTTCATCAAACATAAAAATCAAAGGGGGAAGCAAACTAAGTACCTGCCAAACTTGTTGATTCCTGAGAATCACCATCATTATTTGTCCCTTTAAGTGATATCCTACCATGTGAGCGTTCTTTCCACTTCTTATATATACCAGTCTTGTTTGCCTTTGTTTTTGCACCACTCTCTGTCTTTATCTATACTCGAATAGAAAATATAGATGTTAATATGTTATGTCCTAATTCTTACAGGTAGGTGAATAAAATAATCTCATCTTGCCTTGTAAGTACCAACATAAACGATGGGGCCTTATAAATATTGTACCTTTCCATTTGCAGCAACACGGTCACCATTGTTTAACTTGATGTACTTTTTACCCCTCTGACACCAAAAGTTTTATGAGATAAATGACAATTTTTCAATATATATATAATTTCAAAATTAGCTTTTTTGTCTTCTTTTATAGTTCAACTACAACTTTAGCATTACCTTATCCCAGTGATACATAGATCTTTGTTTCTTAATGCCAGTACCATCATCTGCCACTAGATCAAGGACAGCTGCTTCCAATCTAAAAATATTGAACATCATTAAGACCAAAGCCGAACAAGCAAAAGCTAAAACCATTAGAAAGTATGGTATGGTATGTTCAAAGTCACTATAATATAATAGCAAACAAATTAAACACCAAAGCGCAAACACAATCAGCCAAAAGTTTTATAGTTCCAGCTTTTTGGTTCTGAACTAATGATTTATAATATGGGCCAGCAGGATGTTTTGGTTCACACTAACCCCCCACCCACCAACAAAAAATAGCAAATACCTAAACAATTAATAAAAGAAAAAAATACCTATTAGAAGCAAAGTCTTCATTAGCTTTTACTGTAAGGCCAGCCTCCATATGCTGAGAATGATAGCAAGGGACAAGTTATATAAGTAGCCAACTTTTTAGTTTCAAAAGTATAACCATCACAGAATATAGTATATATCTGTATGATGAACTATGTAATTCAGATAAATATAAATAATAGTAATACAGGTAGTGACTTACTTGATTTTTTGGTATTGAACTTATATAGTGATCCTCATCCTTGAAACTTTGGGGCTTCCTCTTAGAACCACGTGCTGCTAAAACTCAAGTAACAGAATAAGAAATTAATCATTACATTTTATCTTCCCCTTCTAGTCTTTCACTCAAAAAAATCCTAATAAAGCATACCCAAGTAAGAAATTTTCTATCAATTTTAACCGACAATTCTTACAATGACCCAATCTTAACTGCTAAGAAAGAAGTAATAAGGTTGAGGCACTATGTTCTTTCAACTGTGACACTAGAAAGGCACTTGCTTGATAAAACATATCAAGTCAAGGCCAAGTTAGACAGAGCTTCCATCTTCTAGAATCGAGTATATTAAACTATTATCTGTCATAGTTATAAAAATGAATTTACAGTTATAGGTAGTAATTGTCAGTGACTATCCTTAGAGGGTATAAGGTCAACTCAATACAGTGAAAGCAAGCAATTAATACAACCATCAGACTACTCTGCCAGCCTTGTTATTAATATTTTGGTAGTTCCTTTTTTTGTCATTAATCAATTATATTCAATAGTAATCTTCAATTATTATATTCAATAGTGATCTTTTTCCCCTTTCTTTTGATATTTCTCTTTTGCTAAAGCCTATGACATGTTCTTGAAGTATAGAAATCACCCTAACCACATATCTACATCTTTGGTTGAAATAGAAACTAGACTGACCATGATTAACAAATAACATAAAACCAAGCATAAGACACTTACTTAAATCAAGGGTATAAAATACTTTATGATGAAAACCATTCACTTTACAAACTGAAAAATACAACGATCAAACTTAAGGAAAGTTCAATGACAATAAATGAAACAACACCTTTTCTTCCTTTCTCCATGGAAGGACTGATTTCTGATTGAATTTCCTCCTGCAAGGAACAAAGTATGAACATATATATCCCCAAGAAATGAATATATAGAAAACAAAATCCAAAATAAAACTAACAACTAGATTGATTCCAATCAGTCAGCAGAACAAGGCATGTTTTCTAAAAAAGGAGTTTGAATTGTCCAAATCCAAATTACAACAATAGCCACATACCTTTTCCTTATTACTCTTAGACTGCTGCTGTTCACGAACCAAATTTATAATATTCTCATGAATGGCTCTTTTCCTTTTCATCACATCGACCCATTGGCCAGAAGGGCCCTGCAATTATTGAGAATCATTTAGGTAAAGTAGAAAGACAACAATACATACATGCACATCATATGGATAATGTATTTAGAAGTAGAAATCCACCTGTAACATATTGAATTAGACTAAAATATGGGATTCTAAAATGGACATAATATGTATAGTGTATTAAAGTAGAAATCCACCTGTTGATGCTTTGATTTAGCTGCTTCCCCTTCAGCTTCCAAAATAGTCTGCTTTGGCCTGATATTGAATTATTAAAGTAGTGCAACTATAAAATATACTGAAAGAATGTAAGTAAAAAGGATATCAGCATAATTAGCATAATCTTGCACTCACCTAAACTTTTTCAAATGCTCAGAAAATGCAAGTGCCGTTAACTCCCCTGTTTCCAACACATTCATGAACATTGGATGCAGCCCTTCATGAGGCAAATCCTTTACTCTTCTAATGGACTCCTTTGCGGGTAAGGGTTTTGTTTTTGAATATAAACGAAATGCATTTTTACAGGTTCTCTGCAATAATTCCAGTTCCGCAGAAGTATCAATAATTTCCCTAACTCTGTCTGAAACAAGGTCGATGACTTTTTGTGGGAAACGACCATAAATGGTTTCTCTATTTGCCATTGCCTGTTCACATCTAGACATTACTCCATCCATATCCTGCAAGAACTCTTCTTCGGTGGGAGCAGGTTTGATTGGTTTCGAAAGAAACAAATGAAGATCCAAAAGGTAAGCCATATCCTCAGGAGTCACAAAAGAATATGCAGTCCCAGTTCGACCAGCCCTTGCAGCCCTTCCAACTCGATGGACAAATATTTTAGGCTTGGGGGGAAAGTCCCAATTGATAACATTATCAAGTAATGGAATGTCAATGCCCCGGGCCGCAACATCTGTCACAATCAACAACATTGTCTTTCTAGCCCTAAACCTCGATACATGGATTTTGCGAGCATCTTGGTCCATGTCGCCATAACACACAGATGGCTCAATACCCTCTTCGCGAAACAAAACATTGAGAAACTCCACATGATGCTTGGTGGACACAAAAATCAATGTCTGCTGATCAGAACCAATGTGCTCCCGAACCAAATAGAGCAAGGCGGAGTACTTCTCCTCCTGCCTCAAAGTGAAGAAGGCAAGCTTCAAGTCAGGGCTAATTCTAGTTTCTAAGTCAAGGCGGACAAGCTGAGGGTCTCTCAAACCAGCCTTGGCAAATTCAGCAAGGGCACTGGGCAGTGTGGCACTGAAAAGCAAGGTCTGACGGTTCTCCCCGAGCTGAGCAAGAATCTGATGCAACTGCTCGGCGAAACCCATGCCAAATAAACAATCAGCCTCGTCGAAAACAACATACTCGACGCTGCGCAATGACATGTCATCAACCTCAGACAAATGGTGCATGAGCCTACCAGGAGTGGCAATTATGATGTCAGGACTCTGAGCTAATTCCTCAAACTGAATCTCCATACTATCTCCACCAACTAACAAACTAACACGAAGGTCTGATCGAAAGAAAAAGAAAAAAAACAGAATAAAATGAAATGAAATCAAAGAAACAGAAAATGAAAAAAAAAAAAAGTTGAATTGAAGGTGGACCTGTGAAGTGGCCAAGCTCTTTGGTGAACTTGAGAGTCTGAAGGGCCAAGTCCCTGGTAGGGGATAGAATGAGGGCTCTGACACCAGACTGAGGGATATGCTGGTTGAGGCGGTGAAGCATGGGGACAAGAAACGCCGCCGTTTTGCCAGAGCCAGTGCGAGCCATGGCAACGACGTCGGAGCCAGAAAGGATGAGGGGCATGGTCTTCCGCTGAATCGGAGTGGGCACTTTGTACCCTTTGCGCTTGATTCCTTTGAACACATTGGGATTCAGACCAAGTGATTCAAAACCCCCAGATTTTGCATTCTTATTCATCTTCTTCTTCTTCGTCGCTTCGCGTCCCATCTTTCGTCTTAGGAGCTATACCTGTATCTAAGAGGAACGGCTTCGAGTTTCATCCCCCAAACCCATATAAGTAGGGTTTTATACTATTCACTTTCATTTCACCAGTTTTATTTTAACAAGCGGAAACAGCGTCTGTCTTCGTATTTTTACTGCACTATCGTGCTTTTTGCCTTCAAATTATTATTTTTTTTATCTTATAGTACTGTAAATTAATTAATGTGTATTACAGTAATATAAATAAATTAAATTATATAAAAAATTAAAAATTTACAAATATTACATACATAAAATTCAAAATAAAAATACATGTATTTATATTCTGTTATCATATTTATTTATTGTTCGTACGTGTGTAGTTGATAATTATTTTTAGTTAACTATAAAAAAAATATCAATAAAATAAAAATAGTAAACTTGAATAATTTTAGATTTTTATCTTGAAAAAAATTTCTCAAATGATTATACTTATCAATAAATTTTTAATATTTTTTATTTTTAAATTTGAGAATCTCAACAGAACAGAAATAAGTTAATACTATTTATCATATTAGTTTCACCTATCTTCAACTCAAATATATTTCCTTTTAATTTTATCTTATAGTTTTTTTAAGATATGCTTTTTATATTTAATTAAAAATCTCAACGAAAATAAGTTCTCATTTAATGTATAAGTTTGCTCTAATCTCATGAAATACAGTCTCTTTTAATAAAGAAGAATAACAAAAATAATTATATTAAAAATGGGGAAAATATAGAGAGATTGAATAATTATATGTTTAATAACATATTTTTAATAATTTTAAAAAGGAAAACATACATATTTTAATTTCTTTAGAATTTTAAATATTTTTTGTTATCTAAATTTTTTCATTTTAAAAATTTCAACTTAGATAAACTGAAAAAAGAAAATCCAACAACGTACAATCTTATTCATTAGTACTGATAAGTTAAAAGGAGAGCAATAGATAAGGAGCTGTAGTTAATTTTGATTTTAAAACTACTCATTTATTATTTTCATATTTAATTGGGCCAAGTAAGCTTTGTATGTTGTAACTACCCATTTTTTTAGATCAAGTAACATGGTCTCTTTGAATTATCATGAATTAACAATAAAATGATGTCATATATATATATATATATATATATATATTAAAATTGTAAAATGAAAAAAAAAAAAAAAAAGATCCCCACAAGAATAAGATAGAGGAAGAAAAGAATAAAAGTTGCAAGTGTGTGGAAATAAAAAAAAAAAAAGGAAAACTAAGGAATTTCAAACTGGATGCATATATCTATGTCAACTCAACCCTTATTGAGTTTATTTTTCATGTCTTTATTGTCAACACAAAATCCAAAATCTTTTCTCGAATATAAAGCTTTCAAAACATTTGCAGAAAAACCAATCTTTTTCTTTAAATTTGGGGTTGGACTCACCAAATCAAATGTTTACACCTGTAGTAAGAACCAGAGAAAATAAATATTTTTTCATTAGCAACAACAAAATTATTATAGAAAATAAAAATTAGATCAAAATTATTATAAAGTAAAAAATATATAAATGCTGCATATATGAATGTGACGAATGAGGAAAATTCACTCATTGAATGAGTCGGTTATGGTGAATCCGTGAATGATTAAAGGGTAAAATCTCTACGTATGCAAGAATTCTCTGAAGTCATGAAATTTCCTTGTGCAGTGTCATCATTTTGTGAACAAATTCAACTATGATATTCCTTCCTTTACAACTGCCCCCGCCACTGTCAAAATTTGGCCACAGCCATGAATGGGGAACTTAAAAAAAAAAAAAAGGAGAAGTAAGGCCAGAAGGATGAATAAATGGAAAAATGTCCATTTGGGTGGAAAAAAAAACACATTACATTTTGTGCAATGATAATCACAAATGAAAAGGAAAGATGAAAATATATCATATTCAGAGCTTCTCTGTTGACTCCATCCTACTTCCATCTCCATAAGTTATCTTGTATGGGAAAGGAGACTCCTTGGATCTTCTCTGTTTTGTTGTTTCAACATCCGCTTCCTTGGACCATGTTTTCTTCTCATTTTTTCTTCCCTATAAAAGTTGTGTATAAAAGTATATTTAAAAAAGAAAAAAAAATAATACTGAAATCTCGAAAAATATCTTTTCCATTTTCATTTCTTTCACCTAATCACTCTTTTACTGTTTATGCAATTAAATAATAAAAAGAATTATTTTTCTTTCTTATCTCATAACCTAACAAATCATCCGGTTTCTGTTTTTTTTTTTCTAAACAAAAAAACTACCCTAAGCCTAGTGGATAACGCCTACAAGATCATGATCAATTAATTCACATATCTCAATACTGATACTATTACCAGGTTTGACATTTTTTTTATATGATATTCCCCAAGGCCAAACGCAAATCATGGGTGTTCTGTCATTGCTAAGCATGTTGATGCTAGAGATGTTGAGATTACTGCAGGTAAGTTACTCTGCAACGTTCGTCTACTCAGTTTGATATTCTACCAGCTAATTACTTTTTTTGACATTCTACTAGTTGTATTGTACATTAAAGAGAGCAGCAGATGCAGATTTTCTGAGATTGATAGGCGTTGTACCTATAGATCTTTGTCCCTTGAGGAGGATAAGTCAATATTTTCAACAGTATATGGAAAATTGATACTGCTTGAGCATGTGAGTGATCATACATTGTTGTTATTTTTCTTATGTATATATGATATAGGTAAGTGAGCATGATATTGGCTACAAAGACAGCTTGATGTTGTTTGCCAAAGATTTAGGACCCACTGCACAAAATATAGCTAAAAGGAAATTACTTGGATGTGAAATTCGTACAGTATCTACTTCTGCTCCATGCAGACCAGATACTTCTAATGGAAGGGAAAAGGTTGAAGGGACATTGAATTCTGGTCCTTAGGGTGTCATAAAGAGTTCCCAAACAAGAGTTTATGTTTTGATTCATCCTATTCGCAAGCTTGTGCTGAAGATTTTACTTACTCAGATCAAGGGTCCAAAGAAACTGGTAAGAAGTCTGGGAGGATGTTATTGGACAGATCAAAGTTGGTTAATCAAGAAAATCTATCAGTTTCAGTCCTAGAGAATTCTTAAGCTAGTATTGTGTTAGACTCAAGGTTAGAAAACAGTTGTGTGCTTCAATCTCAACCAGCTGGGGCCATAGAAAGTACTGATGTTTCAGGAAACAATTTCATGTTTGGTTCAAAGTGTGTAATGGGTGATCGTGAAGTAACAACTGAGATTAGTTGCTCATCTGATCAGGCCATGAAATCAGACCAAACTGTGCCGCCGGCTTCTAATTTTGTTTTCAATCTTCCTTATTTGAAGACACGACTTAATCAGATAAATTCCTCAGATCGAGCAACATAGGTTCTTACAACTGCAACAGGATTCTAGTGACAAGATGAGACCCTTTTCTGCTCCAGTGAGTTATCAGGGAGTTTTGATCCGTAATCCTCCAACTAATTTGCACACTACCATTTGCAGTCACAATCAGCCTAACACTAGTCATTGAATAATAATCAGTAATAGCTCACAAACGTGAAAGCTGAATACGTTTAAATTAATACAAATTTCTCGCAACTTTTAGAAGAATTAATTCACAAACAAAATCATGTACCATTAGAAAGTACAAGATCGATCCTATTAGAATCAAGTGTCAAGATGATTATTAATATTTTAATAGTACACTGCCATTTGTGTTGTGTTTTGTAGAGTATTTCAAATGGTTCATGTCCCATATTATTTGGTTTTCTTTACCTTCAAGTGCTTATAGACTTTTCAAACAAGCAAGTAGCATATGTAGGCTTGTATGCCTGGTTGACTTTTTATTTTCACTGTTATTAATTAGTTTATTTATTTTTAGAATTTGTTTTAATTTTGAAATTGAGCTTTATATTAATTATATGAAAACCTGTGAATTTTAAATGGCCATTTTTTACTTGGTCTTCCATCCGAAAACGTGGGTTAATGGATGGAGCTACCCAATATATATTCACATTAAGTTAATGGGCGTATATTAAGCTTAGAAATAATGCACGGAGCCTATAATAATTTCTAGTTGTTTAAAATGAATGTACACGAGTTAAATAAAAATATTGGATGCATTAAACTCAGCTCATATATGATGATAAGGAAAAGGAAAGTAAATAAAAAAGAATGTTGAGATTTAAAATGAATGATGGGAAAGGGAGGGGTGGGAATTGGTGGTACGAATCCTACGTTCAAGGAGGCATGGAGGCACCAGCCACTTGTGAGTTAGATTTAAAATGGGAAAGGGTTGGTTAAGAGTTGAAAGTAAGTTGGAAGGGACAGGGTTTGTACGTTATTTTGTGATTGTGATCATCGTGTTGCATGCGCGGCAGTGGCTGTGGTGGTGGTCACGGCAGCAATGGCATACAGGAGAAGACACGGAATATCCAGAGCTTCCACCTTCAAGGAAGAGGTTCATCCAGATTATGATGATGCCAATGATCCAACTCCTCTTCCATCTTTGTCCTCTTCCTTTTCCTTCACTCCATCTTCCTCTAATTCCTCATCCTCCCTTGCTGCTCAGGCCATCAAAGCCTCTGCTGCTCGTCGTGATCCCTCTCTTTCTTTTACTTTCGCCAAATCTGAACAACATGATCAACATCAGAGATCCAAGGTAATTCATATATATATATATATATATATATATATATATATATATATGATGTAATAATATTTTCATATATATGCATGGCATCATGCAGAGCTTTGAGGCTTACGGCGATGTTTCCAAGTCTGGTGTGTGGGGCGTCCTTGCTCAGAAAGCCAAAGAAATTCTGGAGGACGATAAGTCGTCATCCCCACAACACAACGACGTCATCAATATCATGCCACCAGTTGTCGACATAGACAAACTCAAATCGCACTCTTTTAATACCTTTGCTCCTCCTCCTCAGGAGAATAATAAGACAACAAGGCCAGATCAGTCAAATCAAACTGCAGCAGCAGGTACGTGGAATCCATGGCAGCCGCAACCAGCTGCACAAACAGGAGGAGGAGCCTCTCAAACTATCCATCAAACACAACTCAAGGCATCTCGCGACGTAAGGTGGCACTAACAATTTTGTGATGATATATATGCATGCATTCTTCAATTGTTTCGATCGGTTTCCTTAATTAATGACATTGACATACAGGTGGCAATGGCAACAGCTGCCAAAGCAAAATTACTCCTGCGGGAGCTAAAGACCGTTAAAGCAGATTTGGCTTTTTCAAAAGCACGTTGTGCTCAACTAGAAGAAGAAAACAAAATGCTCCGGGACCGCCAGGGCACCGACAAGGGACAAAACGTTACCCGTGCAGACGATGATTTGGTAATTATTTTAAGTTTTTTGTTTTCTGCATGCTATACCTACTTGTTCATTATTCCTTAATTAATTAGCTAGTGATTGTGATGGATCAGATCCGGCTTCAACTAGAGACACTTCTTGCTGAGAAGGGTCGATTAGCTAGTGAGAACGAGGTATATGCTCGGGAGAATCGTTTTCTACGGGAAATTGTGGAGTACCATCAGTTGACCATGCAAGATGTGGTGTATCTTGATGAAGGCATGGAAGAAGTCACAGAACTTTATCCCTTAGATGCCACTGGCACTGCGGTGGTTCCTCGGTTATCGCCAAAGTCCCCACGCTCGCCTTTAAGTCGAGGAGGCTCACAGACTAAATCATTTTTTTCTGTGCCACAAATACAAGAAGAAGAAAAGAATGTTACATCAGAGTCGTCGTTAGATGAGGCTCCTCCTAGTATCATCGATTCTAAAGATCATCCGCATGCAAAGTGATATATATCCTTAATTAATTTTATACATGTGTAGTTTGATTTAGCCTTAGATGGGTTTCTAGCTTACTCGTGAGATACATACACCATATATATATATAATATGCATGCATTAGTTATTTAGTTTTGTCTTGTGTTCCCCCGAAACAAAAACAACACATTTGTTAATTGATTTTGTATCTCTATATATGTAACTTGCCCGCCCAGGTTTTGGGTGCGTTTGGCAATACAAATTCTTCTTCTTTCTCTACTTTTTATTAGCAACATGAACAAATTTTATTACTACCAAGAGAAGAGTTTAACACTTACATAAAAAATTTGTTTATTCACTTGTTTTTCTAGTTTGTTTCTGACCATTAGTGGGTTCATCCTTTAAGGTTTATATAGTTCAAAAACTTCATGGGTTAATATATATAGCTTCGCAAAAGTTTACCTAAAATTTTGTTTGTTTGTTTGTTTTATTCAAGTTGAATTTAAGAGCATTCGAATTGTTTTTACTATTGCAGAATCATGTGCATGTGACCGTCCAATGTAGGCAGAATAATATGACTCACTAATAATGAAAACGAGCCTCTACTTGAATTTGTGCTTACTCTCTTGGACTATGCCAATGATATGATACAATCATGCATACAACTACATAATCATCCGAATTTCTTTTTACTTAATTTCTTGTCAATGATTTAAACTCGTTACCTTATTGTACCATCTTAAATAAATAATTGCCAAGAGTATTAAAAGTAGAAAAATTTTAATTATTGTCATGCACTTTACAAGAAAAAAGAGCCGGGGGGCAAAGCGGAATCCCTTCCTTTCTTTTATGTAATTTGCTTTGAAAAGCATGAAATACAATAATTTAGGAAAAGTTAAAATCATCCACGCTTTATTTTTTTTAACAGCGAATCCACGCTTCATTTTTTTTAACAGCAAATCCACGCTTCATTTGATGTTCTTATGTTAACTGCTTTATTCAGCCAAATCCTTCATTCGATCGCGATCAAAAACTTACAGTTGCCGACGAAACGAAAAGAGGGAGCAAAGTCAACCACTTGTTATACATTCTTTTCATCTATTTTCCAGTTACACCCCAATTGTTAAAACACTGTGTCAAAAATGAAAATAACTAATAATAATCATTTTATTAAAATTAGAAATAATAAATGACTTGAGATTAAAATATTTAAAATTTAAAATTAACAACTAAATCTATAAAAATTTCAATCATTACTTCATAAAATACCTCAAAAAGAAGGATAAAAGTCAACGACTTGTTATACATTTTTTTCATCTATTTTTCAGTTCCACATGTGAAAAAAAAATGAGAATAACTAATAATAATTATCTTATCAAAATTAAAAATAACAAACAATTGAGATTAAAATATTTAAAATTTAAAATTAACAGCAATTAAATCTACAAAAATTTCAATTATTATTTCATAAAATATCTCAATTAACCTATTACTTTTGTCATCATGATCTTAACGAGAATGATGGTGACAACACAACAAGTGACAACAATCATCCCAATAGAGGTGATAATAATCATGATGATGATAATATATTTACAATAATTAAGATATTTTTAGAACATGATTTGTTTAATTAATCTTCTAAAAATTTAAATATTATATTATATTTTAATATAAATTTAAGATTTTAAATATTTTAATCTCAACCATTTATTGTTTTTCCACGGTTGTATTCTCTTAGTCTATATATATATATACATTCTCTTGTCAGATCTATTTAATTACAATACATTCTTTTTTTTTTTTATTTCTTTATCTCAAATATCAATCATCTTTTCGCATACTTCTTGTACTGAACATGTCATGTACTCGATATACACTCAGATGTACGTACATATGTCCTATACTTGAATACATCTTACACAACCTCCACTACGAGGTACTTGGGAAACTGGGGATGATGAGCAGCTATCCAGCTATAACCTCCTCCCATGCTTCATACATGCATACTCAGCTAGACAGACCAAAAATACTTAACTTATCTTATTATGTATACACTTAAACATCTTGGACCTAATTAACTTAAGCATTGCCATTTCTTTTAGATGTATTTTAACTGCACATTGAACCAAGAAAATCGGAGATCAGACCAACACTAGGCGAGAGAGGAGATCGGACTACTTAGAGGACTTTTGATAAGAACACTTCTCTTAGTCTTTTTATTATCAAATAAAAATTGTTGTATAATTTGGTTTTTGTACTAATACATTACAACGTGGATAACTCCTGATATTTTTTTTGGTGAAAAAAAAAACATTCATGTTAGTTACTGTTAGGCATATGGTCCCCCATTTCATCACTTCCCTAGTGGCGGATCTTTTATAAGATGGGGTCACGGTTCTTTTAAAAAAAATCATTATTAACATAATTATTAAAAGAATAAATATCTAAATTTGTCCTTTATAAATTTAGTATAAGATACATTACTCTCTCGTAACATAGAAGGCTGATGTTAGTCTTTGAAAATCACAAAGGTATTGTTGCGATGTTGGTGGTCATAGATCGAGGATAGCATTCGGGCCAAGGATACAGTTCGTAATTGACTCTAATGAATTATAATGTGTAGCAGAAAATGTGAGAATGAGTGAAGTTATCTGTACGTGAAAGAAGCCCTTATTTATAAGCGTATTTGGTGAGAAAAACTTAAGTTCTAAAATAAATGTTATTTTTAACTTTTTAATGTAATATTAATTTTTTTTTCCACTACTATCCCTCATAAGTTTCATTTTAGTTTTGGATGTAATATTAAAAAGGTTAATTTTATAAAATTATTATTATCTTTCATCTATTTATATTTTTTTATCTGGACAAATAAATTTAGAAGACACTTATTATGAGACAAATGGAGTAGATTTGTTATGTTTCTTGTAGGAGGACACCCGACTATGTGTTTGCATGCTTGATTACTTAAGTGTGAATCATACTCTTATCCGGACATTTTCGGGTTAAATAAGAACAAGGTTCGGTTTAAGTTATGAAGCCTAACTCTTTTGAAGCGGTTTTATCTTTTTACCCAAACTAAATAAGGAAAGTCGGGGTCATGAGCTCCACAATAATTGTTCCCAAAGTTAATATTGGTTAGCAATGCTAACTTACGAGTATTGTGGAACGATTATCAAATGCACCAACTTGTCTCAAGTAGTAAAATTAAAACGAAAATTTAAAAGTTGAATTCATAGGAACTTTGTTTGTATTTAAGTAGATGAATATATAATTTTTAAACAATAAATAAATTGGTTTAACGGGTTTGAAAAGAGTAATAAAATAAATTGGCATTAATTTAAATTAAACAAGAGAGAAAAAACAAACATAAAAGTAAATTACTTAATTAAAACATAAAAGAAGAGAGAAACAAATATTATTGTAGAAGTTAATTCAGAATATGAGAAGTTGGGGGCTTAGTCTACCAAAGTTACTTTTGATGGAATATTAATGATTTTTCTCTTATGATTTTTCTCTATTTATGTTCAATTCAATTTTTACTTGCATCTACTCATATATTCTGACCATGATCCCTCAAGTGAAAGAGTTTAATTTATCTATTTTCTCTCCTAATTTCCTTTAAGAGGTAAAAATAACTAAATTGCGTTAAGAATAGAGATGTATAACATGTTAAACAAAATCAATATATCCCTAGTGATGAATTATTTAAATACCATTTTCCAATTCTTTTAGAGAATAACACCTCATAATACTACCTCTAAACTTACCATGCAAATGGATGATCAAACCATAAACAATAAAATTAAGCACAGAAAATGATAATGAAAAAGTAATATTCATAAATAGATAGGAAGAGTAATTACATCATGAGTGCCCAACAAAAAGGGTTAAGTCTTTCATTGTCATAGGAGACTTTACAATTGTAAGAGGATAATGAGTAGGGAAGAGAGTAGATAAGTAAGGGAATGGAGGGAAAGAATGGTTCATAATGATTGCTTCTCCTGCGTTTCGCCTTTGCCTTCGGTAAGGAATTGTATTCTCTTGGATATTTTGTGTTTCTGCTTGTGTTCTCTCTCTTTCTTTTGTATGTGCAATTTGGCTTGGTTTTCAAAAACCTTCGTGCTAAGCGCGCCTTCATGATCCCGACTTCTCCATACTTCCTAGTGCTAAGTGTGTGTTGTCCGTTGAGCGACTGCATCGCGCTGGGCGTCTGAGACGCGTTGAGCAAACAACTTCATATCTTCAATTTTTTTTTCTTTTTTGGGTTTTACTTTGTTTTTTCTGAGACAATTATTCATCAAACACGTTCACAAGTTTTTAACATTTTCTGCAGAAAAACTTAAATAATGTTAAAATTCTAATTATTCACATAAAAAGGAAGAAATAAGAGAGAAAAATTAATAATTTCTACATAATTTAATCCCAAAATATAAAGTTAAAAGTTATCTGGTTATTTTCAAGTCAGTATTTCTTAACATAAGAAATGTTGACCAGAGGATAAAGTAGGAAGCTACCACCACCATAACAGGTTGCTCCTAAACCTTAGAAACCCAAAAGCATTGTTGAGCATGATGTGAGTCATTAATCCAATTGTCTTGGTAAGTTGAAGTGGTTGATGGTTCGTGGTTGTAATCTTTGTGGAAGAATTGTGGTTTAGTGACAAGACTAAATCAAAATGACAGTGCATGAAAATTAATTTGTATCTTCTCAATATTAATTTAACAACTTAAATTTAATTTCAAATGTTATATCACTAAAATATAAACCAATTATAATTTATGACTTCTTATTACAACATTTTTCGGATTGCATAGCCTTCACTAGGGATTTCTTTTAAAAAAGCCCTTCACTACTAGAGATTCAAAGTGAAAGCATGCCTATTTCCAAATGCATATTATGTTCATATATCGTGGGTAACAATAGCACACTCGGCTACGACATTAATAAGCAAGAAATGAGTCTGAGTAATGTGGAAGTAACGCAAGATAGATATATCGCTACAGAGGGATGTTGATTTCATTTCATGGTTTACTTTTGAGAAAGAAATGTAAAGAGTAAAGACAGAGTCAGAAGAGGCTAAAGGCACGCATGTGCACTTTGGCACATATATGTATGTATCAATGTGGACCAAACTTCCTTTGGTGTCGCTTCCAACCTCCTTCTCCATGATATTTAATTAATGATAGATATCATATCATACTGCATTGCATATTTGCAGTTTCCATGAGCTGGCATGGCAATGCGCCAACTCTTTCTTTCTCTTTTGTAATTTTTTGTTTGTTTGTTTGTTAGCTTTATTAAAACGCACAACAAAGCCATCAGACCAAGCCAAGATATTAACATTTCAATTCCGAATACTGAATATTCTATAACTCGCTTTCGGAAAGTGGCCCTTTTCTTTATCTTCTAACTCTCTATTACTATTATCGTACTTCAACTCAGTACTATAATTCACATAGGATATACAACATTTCATCTCCACATCCAACAGCTGTCAATTAATGGGCTAGCTTCGAGTTCAATTCATTTTAGAAATCATGAGTTCCATTAAAAGATCAATTTTAAAATCTTATCCTACGTTGAAATTAAACACCTAAAAATTATCTATAATTAAGTTTGGACCTAGAATTAATTATCCAATATAAAATCAAACACACACTAAGTTAATCTAAAATTACTTTAACTAGGAAAGGTTACGTGTGTGTTTGACTAAAAAGTAAACTCAATCAATTTCATTTTGATTCATTTTTTAATTGTGTCGTCTAACAAAAAAACTCAATGTGTCTTTATTTTTCCCTTGTGAATATTTCGAAAAGAATGGAGAATGGAGAATGGAGAATGGAGAGACCTCATTCAATCTCAAAATTAATTATGTGGGGTTAGAAAAGTATTAATGTGCTTAAATATCATCTAATTAGGGGTAGATATATGGACCAGTTTGACCCATTCAAGACTCAAACCGTGAAGCTCATGTTTTAGACATGTCAAATAAGTCAAGTCTACAAAATAATGAGCCTTTTTTAGTTCATATCCGTCCTATGAAACTTAAGGATCTGTGGACCTAAATAGTTGTTTGAAAAAAGTATTGAAGAAAAAATGTGGAGTAATTCCTTGAAATGGAACAACCACATCTTTGTGAGAAAGTAATGACCAGAATAGTGCGATGATGGCATGACCAAAGTGGTGCGACAACAAACCAAATTGTATGTGGTTGGTGTGAGAGCGAGAAGGGCGTGACCGCCTTGGTGCAAACAAGTGATGGAGTGAGTGATTGGAAAAGGGTGTAGCGGTCGGCGATGCGACCAAGGTAGGTCAGGGATTCACGGAAGGGTCAAGGCCAGAGGTGGAGTGAGCTATAAAAAAGGATTGACAACACAAACTTAGGAAGAAGGGTATGTGCAACATTTGTAAGAAGGGTATTGTAATGTTTGTGGCTTTGTATTCCTAAGATTAGGTTTTCCAAGGTTGTGTAATAATGGTTTGAGATAAGTGATTCATCTTTATTTTTTAATTCAAAAGATACAACTTTACTTAGGCAAACTAAACAAGTAATCCTCTTAAGTCTATCAATAAAGTTAGTTAGATTTTCAGATGGACTAAACTCAAAAATCTAATATAACGGCGGACTCACACAAATCCAGATCCATATACTCACACTTACTTAATGAATTTAATTAAGTTTTAAAAAAATAAAATGTTATCATTGTAGCTCACAATAATTTATGAAAAAATTCTAACATTACCAAATTCTAACCCAAATGAACAATATCAGTCATTCATCGGTCATCACTGCTCTTGGAACTGAGCTGTACGCCATTTTAGACTTTCATTGAGATTGAGGTTAAGGTCCAAAAAGAATTCATGGGATTAATGGATTTTAATGACCGTAACTTCAATATCCTCGCATGTTGTATCCAAAATACGGATAACGTTCTTTTCATGAATAATGAATGCACTTGCTTCTATTGATACATCTTCATTGAATTGATCTTATTCACGAGTGTTTCTGCGCTGCACTCCAACGGACGAAGGAAACACCAACCACCATCACATAAAATTTGCAGCCACTTGGTTACGGGACAGGACAATTTGTCATATATGTAAAATAAGTAGGGTCATCCGTGTAAAAAGACCCACTCATATAGAGTGTGTGCCTTTATTTATTTATATTCTTTTCTTTTTGGTGACGAGTCATCAATCATGTGTGTGTGTGGATTTTTTTTCTTTATTCTTTTGCCCCTACCGGTAACTGTATTTTTTTCTCCTAGCAGTTCTTCTTGTCTATTATTTCTGTTCTTACTTCTTACTTCTTACTTCTTTCGCAGACTTGATTAAGGATATTTTTTAATCAACAAATCATTTTTGAAGTTTTTTCATATATTTATTTTAATTTTTAAAGATAATCAAAAGCTAAAATAATATAAAATTGGATCAAAATCGAAAGTTATTTTAAATAATTTTTCCTAAAATCATTTTTTCAATATGTAACAAACTCGTGAAAAATATATTGAAAATAAGGACATTAAATTTAAATCCAACTTATTCGGGGCTTTTTCTTTAATTGAGTTTATGTAAATTCAGTCTATCTAAACGTAAAGCGCTAATTCTTTGTCCGTTAAGTAAAAAATTATGAAAGAAAAGACATAACGCAAATTCAAACCGGACCTTGAGTTTTTCTTTTACCTAAATAAAAGTGGACTTTTTTTATGTTCATATACAGAACTCAATGGAACTAAGTTGTCATTTTGTCATCTCTACGTAAGCTAATTAATAATAGAACCCTTCATACGAGATAAGACATAGACTTTTTTTAAAAAAAATTATTTAGTTTAGATTATATGAAAATATAAGAATTTAATTTCAATGTATTATTATTAAAAGTACACCTATATTCATTAAACAATATTATTATATAAAATAAAATTAAAAAAGATCAATTAGGTGGAATGAATTCAAGGGGACGTGATAGTGTTAGATTGAGATTTTAAAAGATTATTTTAACATAAAAACACATATAGATTGTAAAAGATAATATAGGAATATGATGATTTATCAAATTTTTTTAAAGATTTTTATGATTAAAATTTTATAGTTTGGATTTTAACATATTTTATACTGTAAGAATTTAAAATATTTGACACAACTTTACAGTTTACAAATTTATAATATTTGAAAGAATTTTATGAAATTTTAAGAAAATATTTTAAATTACAAGAATTAATACAAAATATAATAACAAAATGATAAGATTTATAAAAAGAAAAATAAAATCAATAACTTTTTTAAAAATTCACGGTCCTGTTCTTTTTAGTAAAATCAATAATTTGAATAAATAGTTTCATTATCTAATTAACAAAAGCCTAATTCAATAAAATATTGAAATTCAGCACTATTGAAAGGACTAATCTGGTTTACGTTATCTCTTAAACCATGCAGATTGAAAATTTGAAATTCAATAAAATATCGAAATTCAGCATACAATAAAAACAATAAAAATCTTTATGCTTCTGAAAAATTCTCGTTCACTGATGATAGTTTGAATAATTGTTAATTGCATTGGTGGAGTGAGAAGGGTTACAACACTCAAGAATATATACATACAGTATATATATATATATATATATATGTATTCTAAAATATTGTAACCCGTGCCAGGCACGGATTAAAGTTATATATTAATTTTTTTTCTATTAAAAATTATTTGTAATTTATATTTATCTATTTTAATAATTTAGTTATTAGTTATTATTATCTATTATTAATAGTTGATTGTATATCTAGTAGGCTTTTAACAAAATACAACAAGAGAAATAATAATTAATTACATGTTAAATGAGTTGGTAATTTAAATAATTATTGAAAAATAATATTACAAAAAATCTAAATTGAGAGTTGTCAACTATAATAAAAAAATCAAAATTAAATGCTTATAAAATAAGATTTTAAATTGAAACTTTAATTCAAGTAGCGCATGGCATTCAAAAGATATATGTTAATTTCGGAAAATTATATAAAATATTTTAAAATTTTAACATATAAGAATTTTTTATATTTTTGTGATAAATATCAATAATATATTGTTATAAATATAATAATTTCTAAGTTATTATCATTATTATGTGTGTAAAAAAAATTTATTATAGTGTAAATAATCCGTTGAAGATTCAATTAATTACTATATCTTAATAAATACAGAAATAATAAAAATAAGAATTAAATTTATGTTTTTATATTTTGTCTTAATTTTAATATATTGTAATTTTAAATCAAAATATATTTAATGTTATTAATTAATTCGAATTAAAACATATGTAAGGTTGAGAAAGATGCTAGAAGTTGAGAAATCTATAAGAAGAGTAAACGGAGGGAGGGAGGATTATGCCTGATGGACTGAGAAAAGTCTGATTTCCGTGGGAAAGAAAAAAAAATGAAAATATAATAAAATCTTAAGGATTTGAGGTGTGATTATTGGATAAGTGTGATATTTATATATCTTATTAAAAAATTTATAAAATTCATTCTATAAAATAATTCATAAAAATTTGTAAATTTTTAATATCATAAGCCATTTTTTAAGTTGTAAAAAAATTGTAAATTCTAAAAAATTCATTCTAGAATAATTCATAAAAATTTGTAAATTTTTTAATATTTTTTTAAGTTGTAAAAAATTTTATTTAAATATCGCTGGATTTTACAATCCTTCTTAACAAATCTTGATAATCCTAATTAAATATCACAATACTTATTTATATAATTAAAAAAAATTGATTGAATATCATAAGATTTTTTTAAAAAAAAATCTTTTAAAATTTTAATCCAATACACTCCTCTAAGTCTTAAATATATTATATTAAATACTTAAAAAAACTTTATTACTCATCATAATTTTATTCTATATGAAAATCTTATTAATTAAGCCTTGAGACTTATTTAAGTGGTGAGGCTCCCAAATCCAAGTCACCTTATCTTTCTTTCCTAAAGAAAATAATAATAACAATATTATTGGGCTTGAGAAGGAATAATTCAGCTAAGGATACACCGAAAAATAAAAAAGAATTTAATATTATATTATATAGTCATATAATGCGTTTGATTCGTTAAAAAATAAGATACTAAACAATACAAAAATATTTGTTCAAAGTTTGATTTTAAAAATGACTGAGGGACCCTATAAAATAAATAATAATGTAATGAACAAATATTCAAAAAATTTGTAACTCACTAAACTTCATTACAACTTTTTGTCTAATGTCAAATAAAAGTAAAAATATACTATTATTCCTATCTTTTGACATTTTATTATCCCACATTTTTTTTCTTTTTTCATTTGTGTCTCCTTCTCTAAATCTTCATCTCCAAACATTGTATCCTAGACGCCGAAGATGATAGTCGTATGAACTGTTCTTGTTCCCTTTTTGCTCATCATTTCTTTCCTTTCATTGTCAATTTATTTAAATGTTTTCATAATCATCTTTCTTCTTTTAGATATTTTTTTTTCTTTTGGCCAACTTCACTGAGGCCGCATTACATTGTCATGTGATTGTCGCCATTGTTGTGACCTTGTGGCAGCCTCACGCTTTCAGGCCCTACGTTCGGTGGCATGTCAAGGGTCGTGCCTCCTCTGTGGAGATGTCTCTCCTTTATTGTATCGTCAAGGTGCCTCTAATACACCTAGGATTTTATAATAAAATTTACATTATTTTATCAAGTATATAAGCACATCAAATAAAATATAACACAAAAATACTTGAATTATGCATCAACCACCAATGTACAATATAAAAAATTATCTAATGACTCAATTACTTGTTCAATACTATTTTATTTGTTGTGTCTTTTTAACAAATCAAACACACTCATAATATAATTTATTACTACTAAGAGAATATTGAGAGAGAAGAAGGCATTGAATGGAGGGAGGGGGGGATTGTTGCATTTTGCGAGTAATTTAGATAGAGTTTAGAATAGAAAATGTTGTTGGTTGCCACTGGCCACAAAACCACACACAGTCACGCTGCTTTCTGCTTTTGTTCTGGTGTCCCCGCGGTGGTGAGTGAGTGAGTGAGTGAGCGAGTTCTCAAGTGGACCTCAACCACTCTACTCTACAACTTAACTCTTTCTTCTATTGCCCAGTCAAACAAATAAATTGTAAACAACAAATCAAATCAAGTCATGAATCATGATCCCAATCCCAACCAAAATGCAACTGAATGAATAATGGATTCTCAAATCCATAAATGATTTAGGGCTTTCAATTCATCTTCTTCAGCTGCCATGTTTTGGGGGAGCAGAACAAGATTCCACAGTGCTGCTGCCCTTGCCTTTTCCCAAGCAACGGTTCAATTCAAAGTTGCTGCTTTAGAATATTGTTCTTTCTTTATACCATACCCGTTGTTCTCAATATAACCCAAAACGTACCAACAACTCACAACTTTATTATTATTATTCTCCATGAGGCTTCATCTTCTTCTGCTTCTTCTTCTTCTTCTTCTATGCTTTTCTGCTCCTCATGTCAGGGCTCAGTCTAGCCAAGCCCGGTCCCTTGACGCAATTCTCCAAGAATACGCCTTCAAGGCTTTGGTCAAACCCAAAACAGGTACCATTTACAATGCAACAACAACTCAGCTTCCTTCCAATTTGACTGGGGTTAAGATTGCGGCATTGAGATTAAGGAGTGGCAGCATGAGGAGAAGGGGGTTTCCCAGTTACAACGAGTTTGAGATTCCCAAAGGGGTTATCGCCAAACCATATGTGAAGAGGCTGGTTTTGGTGTACCAAAATTTGGGGAATTGGTCCAACAGCTACTACCCTTTGTTGCCCAATTACACTTACTTGGCTCCAGTCCTGGGAATCTTGGCTTACAATGCCTCCAATTTGTCAGCTACTAATTTACCAACGCTCGATGTCAATGCCTCTGGTGACCCTATCAAGGTCAAGTTCCACCATGTCAAACTTCCTCCTCTTGGTGCTGTTGCAAAATGTGTTTGCTTTGATTTGCAGGGTTCATCCAATTTCACCAATGTAACAGGAGGCAACACTTGCTCCAGCTCCTCGCAGGGCCATTTTTCTATCGTCGTCGAGTCTTCTGCTCTTCCACCACCACCACCAGCAGTGGCTCCAAATGAGAACAAGACTAGTAGCAACAAGGCTGGGGTTATTGTGGGGTCTGTCTTGGCTGGACTTGTATTCTTAGTTTTGCTGAGTTTCCTTGTTTTGTGGCTGCTTAAGTACAAACAAAACAAGAAAATACAACAGATGGAAAGGGCTGCAGATGCCGGAGAAGCGCTTCATATGGCCTCTGTTGGGGATATTAAAGCACCTGCTGCCACGGTTACTCGAACGCAGCCTACCCTTGAACATGAATATGCGCCCTGACACACACACTCATATGTGCAAGCTCCGTCCATTGCTTTATTCATAACTTCTTCCAAACACCTCTTTTTGGTGGTTGTTTGCTTAGGCTCTTCTCTTCCCCTTGGTTACTTTATACTTTTGGTGGTAAATGATAATATAGTATAGTATAGATTTTTTGTGTAAAGTAAATCTGTTTGTTATTATCTCCTTTGTGATTCATTGTGGTGCGAATTTATGTAAATACGTGATGAATTCAGTTGTTGTTCCATTGACAAGGAATAAAAATGTATCTCCTACTTTTGGGATTGCTTTTACTGATCCTCCTCTTTGCTCCTTCCTGTTTTGAAACTTGATACATTGGTGTCAATTGTTGGCTCACAAATGCCTGTTATTGCTCTCCTGCAAAAAGCATTCTTGGAAATTCAATGTGAGCTTCTTTTTGCCTGGTCTCTCTCTGCTTTTTTGTTAGCATTGAATTGCTAATAGGATTTAGGTAGGATATAGAAAAGGGAACTTGATCATGAAGAAAGCAAAAATGGCTTAGAATTAGATTATTCAAGTAGTAACTGTGGCTGTGTTCATTGTATATATGTATGTTCCAAGTCTCCTAATAATGTTTCCAAGCAAACAAGTGAGCAAAGTAACTCAAGATATGCTGCTGAGTGCTGGCCCTGGCAGCACATCAATCTTCATAATTTTGCTTGCAATGCTTTCCTCTCCTCTATCCTTCAAAAGAAACACAAAGAAAGAAAGAACTTCCTACCAAGTACCAACCATAAGTTGTGCATGAAATTAACTTACACGACTTGCATAGGCAACATAATAACCATCCATATCTTTCCCTTTCATTGATTCATTTATACTATGAATGGTGATAACACTGAAACTAGGCGCACATAATTGATGGACAAGAATGATTGATTTTCCTTCCTCCCTCAGGGTGTAAATGTTTGACTAGATAGATAGATATATGGGGTCGGTTACTCGGTTTTTCAGTTTTCAGTTTTCAGTTTTCAGTTTTCAGTTTTCAAGGATGTGAAATGTAATGTCCAAAATTGCAGCCAAGCCAAATGCTCCTATCACGATATCTCTTCCCTTTTCAGATTGACATTTTATTGTCGTAAAATTCGGGACAACGCATGGCCAACGAATCCAAATAATTTGCTATGACTTTAAGCTTAGAAGCCGTCAGGATAACGCATGTCCAAACATCAGGACCCTTTCTTTAAGTTTTGAAAAGGATAAAATATATTACTAGTATTTTGAAAAGGTCATAAGTTATTATTTATAAATTTCCCGAAATACTAAAATATTTGTAGCCATTTTTAAATCTATTTAAATTATTAAAGTTTTTTTTAAACATTTGTAATTACAAAATGCATTTTTCTTAATAAACAACACAAACGAATATTTTTCTATCTTTCCCAGTTAAAGTACCACCCTCTGAATCTAACTAGCCTCTAAGGTTGGTTTGATATGTGGAATGTTTTATTTATATGAGAAACTCTTTTTCCCATGTCATTTTTCTAAAATTGTGAAAAGTTAAAACACTCTTTCACCATAAATAAAATTGATAACCTGAATTGCTTTGACTCTTACCCTGAACCTGAAGTGACCAAATCCGCTAAAAAAGCTTATAAATTTTTCTTTATACTATAGTCCCGTGAAGAATCATTGATTATTTTTCAAATAACATAACTAATATTACACGTTTTATTTTTTCTTCGTTTACACCAGTTGATGCTCAATCTCTATATAATTTATTATTAGCATCCAAAGGGATCAAAGAAGAGGCATGCCTCTAAATGGCTGGATGAGATAAGATGGGTGGAGAAGGAATGACGTCCACAGCTCAGCAGCACCGACGCAAAAAAAAAAAAAAAAAAAAATCAGTTTAAATCTCAATTATTAATAAGTTGTGTCTTGTTGTAAAGGCAAAGCTAACCCTAGGGAAGTTTACATGCATACAATACATACATATTACGAATTTATTGTTTTACTGTATTCTTTAGTGCCTTGGAAGCCACAACTCCATACAGCTGTCCAAATTGAATTGTCGTCCCTTCTCCAAAGGCATACATAGAATATGATGGAAAGGCACATAATTTTAATTTCCAACACAATTTACACCTTTTCACTTTTTGCCCACTCAAATGGCCAAACTTTGAAGTTACCTAGTATATTGCAAAACTTAAGGGGTTATTTAATTTAAAAACAAATATTTTCTATTTTTTTATCTTTGACTAAAAAATGTTATCATATTTTTACTTTTTTTTTCTTATGTTTGGAATTTATTTACATTGTTATCTATATAAATATTAAAAAAAAGTGGCATTCTATGATTAAAAATAAAAATAGGAAATTTATAAAATAAAAATATATATTTTCAAACGTGAAAGTTCCTAAGGGGTCATTTGGTGCGAAAAATATATATTTTATGTTTCCACTTTTAAATACAAAAGTGACACCTTATTTTCATTATATTTATTATTTAAAAATATTTGTATAAAAAGGTAAAATAAATAAATTTTATAACAAATAACATATTTTATCTTATATCTTATTTATTTTATTTAATTTGATGATTTATCTTTTATTTATTTTTATCATTTATCTTTTTAAACTAATTCAAAATAATCATTCTATTCATACATCCTTAATGAAATAAAAATATTAATGCCTAAAAACCCTTATAAAGTGTAAGTTTCTATTCCTTTTCCTCTTCTTCTCGCTCCACGTCACCATCACCCATAACCACCGCGCTCCCAACCACCATACCCTTTTCACCTCTCTCACCTCTTTGTATTAGTGACTCAAATCTAGAAGTTTATTCACTTCTTTATCATCCTCACCACCATCGTCGGTGACGACAACAAACTAGTTCTGAGATCTAAGACACACGGTGGGAACCATATAAATCGATATCTGAAGTAGTCACCTCGCTGAAGTGTGTTGACTCCTTAGCAAGCATACCAAGTTGCACAAATAGTATAAAATAATAAGATTGAGTATCGAATTGCACAAGAACTATGCTTGTACTCAGAGTTATATATATACATATCTAGTTATTAAGCAATTAATGAATGGAAAAGAATTTTGTGCATAAGAATCAATATTAATAGAAATAAATTGAGAATTAATAACAAAGCATTAACATAAAAGGTGAGAAGACAAACGCTCAGAGTGTGTGGTTGGTGATGAGTGTGGAACATGTTGGGGGCTTTGCTACCAAAACTTCTCTTGATATAATCTTTTATTGAACTTTCTCTTTTAACATTAATATGATTATTACCCGCATCATTTATTCTATTCTAACCAAGATCCCTCTAGTGAAAGAACCTAAATCACCTAATATCGCTCCTAATCCATTGGTAATTGATTATTAAATGATTTGCATTAAGAGTAGAGATGCATGAACAGGCTAAAAAAGACCACTCTATCCCTAGATATAACTCACTTTAGATGTTTTTTCCAAGTTCTTAGCATACAAACATTTCCCAATATTTATATCCTAAAATAGTACATAAAGATGGATTATCAAACCATAAATATGTGAATAAGCACAAGGATGAACAATAATAATAACATTATATTAAAAGATAGTTCTGAATCATTACATTATAGAGAGTCTCGGATTACAGAGCACCCAACACGGTGGAGTAAATTATAGGGGATTTAATGGAAGAAAAATGGAGTGAAACGGATCGACCAGAGCTCCAAAAAATGGATTTTCCTTGCACCGACTGGTAATGGAGTTCCTGCGCTATTTTTCATCTTTCTACTACCTTTCTTTGTGGTTTAGTATATCAATGAATGAATGTTGCTTTTATATATAAAAACCACTTTTTGAAAATATCTTCCCACTTGATGATCAATCAGAATCGCCACTGTGCGCTAAGCCTACACGTGTGCACATGCAAAGTCCATCTGACATAAGTGACCATGCGCTAAGTCATTAGATGCGCAGTAAGCCACTAGATGCACAATAAGCCACTAGATGCATGCTACAATTGGCCTCCATGTTAGCTTCTTGCGCTAAGCGGGCTTCTCAGACTGAGCAGTCCTGATGTGCTAGGCAAGGATGTTGCGCTGAGCGCGACACTTCAGTCCTTAGATCCTCTTCCATACCTCTGCTATATATCTACAAAAAATACAACCAAAATTACTATAAAATCCATTAACTTTAGCATCTTCTAGATAAAAACTCAGAAGAAGCTAAGTTGTTATTGTTTTAACACAAAAAAGCACTAAAATAAAAGAAATTTATATAATTGCTATGTGATTTCAGTATACAAATGATGTATGCATAACACTTATCAAAGCGCCTCTTACCAATGGCATGAAACCCCTCATTGCTTCCCCCTCCTTTGCCTCCTTGCAAGCCCCCCTTTAGAACACTTCCACCCTCGTTGTTTCCCCCTCTATTGGGTTTTGTTGTTCTTTTTTCAATTGAAATCAATAGAGGTTATTATTATTATGAAATCTGAGTGCATGTTCTATTTTGAGATGAACGTTACAATTATTGGATGATTTTTTTTACGCTTAAGCTCTAGACATAGAGTTTTAAAATTAAGGAAGTTATGATTGGAACTTTATTTTTTTTTCATTGGAATTACGCTCCAATCCAAATTCAATCAAATAATTGAGTTTGTGTTTTTGGTTTGAGAGGTGGAGATTCGAGAGTTGGAGAAAGGAGTTTTGAAAATTTTCATGTTCTGCAATTTTTCTTTTTGTGTTCATGTGTACTGGGAAAGAATCTGACATGGTAACTTCTAAGGCTTTTAGTTGAGTCACTATATCCCTCATGCGCATGATGTGATCACACACTCCTCTTATCCCATGGAGCTTTAAGGATGAGAACTGCATTATATGGGTGTTGACAAAGGCCTTATCAAATGTAACAAATTGATCATCAATGGCCTTCAAAAGACCATTGACCTTTTCATGTTGATTGATAGAACTACAGATGCTAGCAGATATATTGGTTTTTTATGAACATCACATAGAGGCGATTAGATCTTTTCCCATTTTTCATAAAGATCAACAACATCTGGAGTGCTAGTTTCAATAATACTCGGTGGTTCATTTTTTCTAATGGCATAGTCAATATCCATCCAGCCTAAATGAAGGATAATTCTCTCCCTCCAAACCTTATAATTGTTTCCTTTCAATTCAGGAATATCACACTTAATATAAAAAATTCACACAGAATGGTTAACTGGAAAGTTCAAACATACATTCTCATTATTTAGAATTTGAGACTAAATTAATTATTATGTCTCACCCATGTAAAACATGTATTAGTTTATGAACCTAGTGACATAAAACTTGTTTGTGGGCTAAAGTCCTACTCAATTAGATTCAAAATTATGATAAAACCATCAAATTATGTTCCTTATTTCTTAATTCCTATAGATAAATTAAGAAATATAATATGATATTTTATCCTAATTAGTCATATAAATATAATAAAATTTGTGTGGGTAGATTATATTACATTATATATGATTAATCATAACTAATGTTTTAAATGCGATTTTAACACTTAATATATATATAAACCTAATCAATTAAAAATGGTGTGGCTATTCTCTAATCAAATAAATTATATTAATCACTTAACATTAATTAATTCTAAATAAAGAGCTAAATATTTGCACAACATTCTCAATAATGCAAGTAATTGAATAACATTGTATAAATATTATTTAACATAATTTTGCATGTACAATAATCATAAAATCATACATACAAAATTCAGAAAATAAATAAACAATATATGCATATCATTATTCAATAAAAGAAAACACATAAGCTCTCTCATGATTAATTTTAATGTGTATAAATTATTTAACTTAATATTGCATGTTTAAATAAATATAAAATTTATACATATAATTAAACTAAATAAACAAATACTTTAAACACATTAAAATGCACTAAATAATTCATAACCATATATGTGCTAAACCATTCAATTTAATTATTTATCATATGTATAATCATCAATAAAAATTATACGTGTAAACTCATATAATTAAATTAACCTTATATATGCCCATCACAAAGCTCAACCTTACTGGATCAGAATGTGGGTTGTTGTTTTTTGTTGAACATTGTTGAAGATAAGGATTGAATGTGGGGAAAAAATGGACCATGTACAAAAACCCACTTCCCATAGAAACCACAACAAAAAATAGTCCGAGAAAATAGGAACTGCAAATTCCAACACACAAGTATCTGAATCTGTTCGTAAATTATTTTATCTTGAAAAATTCAACAAATCAGTGACTCTCAAAATAGAGGCATAAGCATAAACACAAACATAATAAAGGCATAAACACAAACATTATAAAGGCATAAACTCAGACAATCACAATCACAGTCAAAGTGATGATCAAAATAGTGATTTAGTTGAGCAAGGTGCAGCTTTGTGATGCAGAGAAAAAGGTCATGACTTGCAAGAGATTCGCGCTTATGGTTGTGGTTCACTCTGATGTTGAAAGAAACACAGTGTAAGGTTGAGAGGAACAATGATGATCAACTTAGAGAGAGGTGTGAGGTGAGGTTCACATTTGTGTTCGCGACACAAAGAGAGTTGTGAGGTGTGGTTACTAATTTAGGATTTTAGGTTTTCTTTAGTGGGTAGTGGGTACTATACTAAGAAAGGGTGTGTTGTTGTTTTTTTTTACCAAGTGTTGTTGTTTTGGTTAGAAGGCTACAGGATATACAACATGAGTTATACACATTGCGGTTCGGTTTGGGTCGGCTCCCGAGCCCAAATGAAAAACCAAACTGAATCGCTCAATTTAGGAAAAAACAAATCCAACAAATCCGAAAAGAATTTGGTTTTGATTGGTTTTCATTTACTTTTTTGGATCTATTTGATTATGAACACCCTTATTTTTGGTTATTTGGGTACTTTTTTTTAGAAACAAAGAATTTTATCATTTCATTTATAAGAAAGGGCAAAGAGGTTGCGGGAAAAAGGTGCTTTGGCAAGCACAAGTGCACATTCTACGATGACAAGCATTGCGGAAAATGGTTTTTATTCAGTTGTCTCTACCATTTTTTTGACCTTATTTTTATCTTATCTTCTTTCTTTCTTTCCATTATATGATTCTTGCAAAGGGTCATATCTATAGGGACTTCTCATTGAGACAATCCTAGAGATACTTAACTTGAACACCATTGTCGATAATGCCTTTGAAGCCTGCCGTTGTCTCTATTGCTAACGATCTCCCATCTCTGCTCGATTAGCTAGTCACCAACCACTCCAATTTTGATCTCACTCTCATAGCGTATGAGATCTTCATCACCATGTGCTGCAACTCCTTTGACAAACCTCTCAGCTCCACCCCCAACCACTCACCCTCCAAGTCATTGAGGCAGGACTCACTAAAACATACTTGCACTCCAGCGATCAATCACCTCTTCCGCACTCCAAATCTAAATATCTAATGGTGACCATTAACTTTCTTATTTAGTTATTTTATACAAAAGTTTAGCTTATATAACTCTTAATTTCTTTTTGTTGTAATTTCTTAGAGCTGATGTTGTTATGATATTGGTGTGTTAATGTGGGCAAGGGTGAAATTTTTATTTTGAATATGAAAATTTCCATTTTTCTGCCAACTTTAAATGATGCCATAATGTTTTTGCCATTTGCCATTCTCAATCTTTGTCTTTCTCACCATCCTTTCTTTTTTCAATTTCTTCTTAATTCATGTTCTTTTTGTTATTTGTAGTTTTTGAATCATTACAATCTCAATCTCCAAAGAATTGCATAGAATCATTCCAGTTCATCAAATGTTTTCAAATATTAAAAAACATATTTTCAACTACATTTTTTGTTTTTAATAAAAATGAAAATAGAAAATAAGTGAACCACGAGCCATTAGATTCTCTTTCTTTTGTCACTATTTTCCCTTCTTCTCTCTCTTTTCACGCTTATTGTCCTCATTCTCTTTATCTAATCCTCTTATCTCTGTCGCATCACCGATGTCGTGCCACACTACACCATGCCATCGCCGCTTTTCTCCAATAAATCAGTCTCCGTTCTCCCCCTTCCCCCTCTTTTTTCTCTTCCTTTATCTCCTTTCTTCTTTTCGTTTTTTCTTTTCACTTTCTTCGTCTTCTTCTCATTCTTCTCCTTTGACCCTCCCCCTCTGTTTCTCTTTTATGATATCTTCTTCTTCTCTTCTTTTCCCTCCCAACAGACCCACTCCATCTTCCTTCTCTGTATTTTTCATTTCTATCTGTTTACCTCACTCTCATTCTCCTTCTTTGAAAATCACCACCCTTCAATTATGTTTTCAATTCTGGTGAGTTTCTTTTTCCCTATTTCTTTTTTTTCAAATTTAAATTAGTTTCTTTTTCACATACAATGTCCTACACTTTATGTGGAGATAAAAAATATGAAATATACTTTTCCACCCTTTACATCAAGAAATTTATGTGAGTTTCTGTTATTCTTTAAAGTATCTTGCATCAATATATAAGGATTTTGTGCATTAATCACAACATATGCATAGGTTGTTTCTATGTATCATGCTCAACTATATTTTGTTGGTGTTAGAAAATGTTGGACAAGGTCCTCCACTAATCCCATTAAAATGTTGAAATTGCACATTGTATATGTAACCGTAAGATTTTCTTTTTCATTGGAGATATAGAGTATTGGATTTTTATGGAATTATTTTTCTAATAACAAAGTGGAAGACTTATCTTTGTGCAAATCTACTATGTTCCATCGATTTAAAGTTTACTTAGACTATGGATTGAAGAAATGACATAGTAATATTCTATCACCAATATTTAAAATTTTAATTAGATATTGGAGTTAAGTGGTGAAGGTTTAGGGTTTCAGATTTCATGTTTAGGGGGTTGGGGTTGAGGGTTGAAGGTTGAGGGTTGAAGGGTTAGGGCTTTGGGGATAGGGCTTAGGAGCTTGGGGGAATGAGGTTCAGGGTTCAGGGTTTAGGGTTTAGGATTAAGGATTCATGGCTTAGTGGTCAAGGATCAGGGGTCAGATCAGGGTTTAAGGTTTACGGTTTATGATTTATGGTTTTAGGGGTTTGGATTTAGGATTTAGGGTCTAGGGCCTTGGGTTAAGGGCTTAATTTGTCAAATACCCCTAAACCTAATTAGTAGAGTAACCCTAAACCCTAATTTAGCAAATAACACTAAACACTAATTAGTTAAATATCCTTAAACCCTAATTAGTCAAATGCCCCTAAGCCCTAATTAGTCAAGTAACTCTAAATCCTAATTAGTCAACTAATCCTAAACCCTAATTAATCATATAACCCTAAACTGTACTTTGTCATATACCTATAAACCCTAATTACTCAAATAACCCTAAACCCTTATTGGTCAGGTATTCCTAAATCCTAATTTGTCAAATAACCATAAATCCTAATTAGACAAATAACACTAAACCCTAAACCCATACCCCTAAACCCTCAACCTTAACCCCGCACTCCTAAACCCTAACCCATGAACCCTACACCATGGTCCCTAAACCCAAAGCCCTAAGAAAAAAAATCCCAACCCTAAACCATAATAACTCTAAACCCAAACCCCTAACTCTCAAGCCCAAGCCAAAACCCTAAGCCTTAGGCCCCATACACCAAACTAAAACCCCAAAACTCCAAAACCACAAACCCCAAACCCTAACTCATGGACCCTAAAGCCTAGACACTACACCTTACACCTTATACCTTACACTTGAAACTTGAAACCCTAAACTTGAAACTCCAAACCCCAAACCTAAAACTCCAAACCACTAACCCATAACATGAAATGCTAAACCCAAACCCCTTTCCCCTAAATCCTAATCCGAGATGAATGTTGCACCAGTTTTTGGCTTTGTTGAAGTGAGATGAGACCTTTCTATTGAGCCACCAGGCTCAAATAGTTTATGACATTGAGATGATTGACTTTATTAAGGTAAGAAGGAAAAAAAGTTTGATATGTCGATTGAGAAATTGAAAATCATAGTTTTGTGGGAAGCTTTTGATAACACAATAGAGTGAAGGCCTAAGTAGTTTACTCTCTTGCACTTGTTGTATTTCAACAAATCAATTAACCAAAAACGTAAAAAAAAAGAGATTGAGACGGTTTTGTGGGAAGCTTTTGATAACACAGTAGAGTGAAGGCCTAAGTAGTTTACTCTCTTGCACTTGTTGTATTTCAACAAATCAATTAACCAAAAACGTAAAAAAAAAAAGAGATTGAGAAAGGTGGGTACGCTATTAAGATACTAATGAAATTGGAGGGAGAAGTTGCGGTGGAATTGAGCTTGCAGAGGATAGAGAGAACAAGATCGTCGGGGAAAGAGTCAAATAAGTCAGAGGTATTGTCCAACAATGTCTTTTTGTCTTTTTCGATAAGACATGGTTGATTTCATATATATAAAATGCCGATTTAAAAAAAATAAACCCCACCTCCCCCCAAAAAATAAAATAATAAAACATAGAGCAAATTACAATAACCTCCCTTGAGGTATGCACTGTTTACAAATGTTTCCCCTCGTTTTTTGACACTACACAAATCATCTAACTTTTGTGATCTCATTACACTTGCACCTCCTCTACCGTTGATAATATTAAGAGAAATTATGATTTTTAAGGATAAATTACATTTTTTTTAATTTATAATGTGACACGTATATTCATTTTAATTTATTTTTATTAAAAATACATGATACAACCACTCACATATATAACAATTACAATAATATTTTAACACAATAAAAATGTAAATACCCAAGAATTTGTCAAATACATTTTGTATTATATAAATTAATTTATGCAATATATCAATGTTTATTTTCTGCATCTACATGTTATATAAAATTTTATTCAACATATGTCATATATAACTACACATGTACATTAATATATATCAAATTTAATTCATTAAAAATATAATAGCGTAATAAAAATAAAGATATGCTCGCACTTGTATTTTCGCTAAGTACAGGATAAACGAAGTGCATGGTTAATAAGGAAAAATAATAAACCATGCGGTAGTATGGAAAAAAGAGAAAAGAAGTAAAAAGTTGGTGAGAGTCTAGCGAATAGAAGGATGACACGTGTGATTATGGTCATATAAATACAGAGACTGAGGTTTTGGCGCTATTTGGCACTCACAAGACATCCTAGGCAGCAGCAGTATCTATCTATCCATCTACTTCTTTCTTGTACTTGTTTCCAACTCACTCATCTCAGGTACTCTCATTTTCTCTTTCTGCAAATTTCAAAATCCATACTTGATTTACGGTGTCATAAACTAAAATGCTTGAAATGATGTGTTTTTTTGTTTAATCGCTTTCGCCCTTGCTTGTGTGTTGTAACAGGGGAGGTTAATTAAATTAGGGTTTGTGTTTGTATGGTTTTGTTTTTTGGGTTTTTGGTGAACATAGGATTTGTGTGGTTGGTTGTGGTAAAAGGGTACGTATATATAGAACTAAACGTCTGTCTAAAGTCTAAACCTAACTTGTAATTTGCTGTAGCTTTTGGCTTCTGTGGATCTGTGCAAAGACTCAATGAAAGATACTCCCACCGATTGTGTGGTTCCTATAACTCCTGAGGCTGTCATTGAGAATGGGGATTTGCAATCCCAATCCCCTCTCACACTCTCAGTGGTCAGGAAACAACTCAAACGTGCCTGCATTGATTGCGATTCTGACCGTATCTCTGTTGATAATAATAATGACAATGGCAGCCCCCGAACTCCTAAGGATGGTGTTTTTGACCCCTTTGCACCTGGTCCTGATAACATGGCGCTGGCACCCAACAGCAACAAGTATCTTGATGAGTACAGGACCACCGTTGCCCGCCGACTTGATTTCCATCCCTCCTTTGATGTTGTTGCTCAAGCAGTTACTGATACTCTTTCAGATGAGGAAATGGTTGAATCTGTGTATGAGAATCTTTTGCAAGTTATTGTTTCTAAGCAAGCTGAGGGTGTTCTTGCTCAAATGTCAGATGATTGTGAAACACCTCCTTCGGTGCTCCACTTCTCTGGAATTGCTGATACTTGTCCTGGTGCACCTATAAAACCAGCGGCTAAACCTAGGAACATTGATTTGGGGTTGTGCAAGAAGCTTGAATTCTGACACAAACTCAACCCAAACCAACCCACCACCCTGCTTTATACCTAGATTACACATCACATTCATTTGCAACTGCATTTTGACGTTGTATCTCTAATTTGTAGATTAGCTTGTTCAGGGATTATGTATTTTTTGCGGGGCACAGTTGCTCGACCAACCTGATACATCTAGCAGCTACATTGTATAGTAAATTATGGACGTTAGTTTATTTTACAAAGACTTATTCACCAGTTTTAACTTAAATAGATATTTCTCTTTATTTAGTTGCAATGCTTCTATTTTATTGCAATTATGTGTTGTGAATCATGTTACTGAATTAATTTGAATATCGTATATGGCTGCTATGGTTTAAGCGTGAATGATATGTTCCCTCGGCCCAATCATCGTGTTTTTCCCAACTAATGGCTATGTTATTTCAGATATGGGCTTCTTATCAGTGGTTTGGTGTATGAATGTTGAAGTCCTTAATGACGGTTGAAATTCCACCCCCCTCTAAATTCCCAGCGAATAGTTGGATTGATACTTGACTTCTCGTTTCGTCCTTCATCTTACTTGGGCAGAAGATTAGTACTAGCAACCGGTTTTCTTTCTTAAATTTTTCTACTTTGACATTACATGACGGATGTGGAGTGTTGTGTTCCCCGTTCCATATAGTCAAGCACCAAGGCATTAGCTTTTAACATGAGAAGAGAGACACTCGAAGTATCTTGAGCCTTTCTGCATGTCATAAAATATGAGTGAATGCCAGTTTCAACATTAGCATTATAGTTTTGCCGAGAGAATTTAAGGTGCTGCACGCATGCAGAGGTCCTGTTTGTTTAAGTTTAACTATAAGACTGTAGCTGTTATACCATAGTCTCAACAAAATGAAATTTTAGGGGATGCCATAAGTATTTAAAGGGGTATTCATACTTGTTTTTGACTTGTAGTTGTACCAACCCCAGGGAAAATCTCCTCGTTATGAAAAGCTCGAGAGCAACCTCGTATTCGGAGGCGAGGTTGCAGCCGTTTGATCATGTTTGCATTAACTGCATATGGTTTGATCGCAGACAATGGAATTCAAAAAAAGAGAGTGAAGAGTTAGCTGCTTGACAAATGAAGATTTTGGCTTAACGAAACGAAAGATTGGAGCCGGGAACTTATGGATCTCAAGAGATATTGATCTCAAACCCGTTTCATGTTCTCTATCAGTATCACAGTTCAAGAATTTTAACCTTCAAGAATGTAGGGAAAGAATTCCCCTTTCACCAATCTTACTCACAAAGAACTAGTACCCGACAAGATTCTCCAATCACTTTAAGTCAAAAGAGCAAAATTAAAAGCTTTGAAGTCATGGAAGCCCAACCCTCCATTCAATTTTCTTGTCTCTTCGGTTATCAACATCACTACACCCAAAAACTTATCGTAGCTTTCTCTATATCCTCACCAATCCTGACTATTGAATTATTAATATATCAATTTCCATGAGTAAAATTCATTTAGTAATACTTTCTCAGAAGTCAAGCATCCTGAATACTGAAAGACGGTAATAAAACGGTAACTACACCAATTGGACGGTATGCAACATTTTTCTACGAAGCGTTACATTAAGATCCAATTTACAACGACTTCAGTAGTACTGCTCGCTCAAGTTAGAGAATGAAAGACAGTGGAATTCCACTCTAAAGCATTTAAGCTTATACCAGCGAATTTAGTAGTAGTATTTGGCATTGTTAAAGGGGAATATGATAAGACTATTAGTTGCTCAGATGGATCAAAGGATAAAAATGGCTGAAGTCATTAGGGGAGAAAGAGGGAAGAAAAATTGCATAAGCATGAAAAATTGTCACATTGAAATGCTTCTTTCTGCACTAGGAGCAAATTTACAATACTTCTGTAAAACCTATCCCCTTGTTTAGTTAACAAACTTTAAATATATACAGTTTCCTCTCAATTTTTTGTTTTGAAAGAAAAAATGATCACACATGTCAGGTGTTATAACTTGCGGGTAGGAGTACATGCAATAACAGGACTGAAATTTTTTTCCTGCTTTGGTGTCACAAAATTGCTTTGCTACTGGAATAATAAATATCAACAGATATGTCTAATGCATTGAATTCTAAAAAAAATACTATTAATTATAGCAGGGTACCAATTCCTTAATAAAATTAAAAGTGGAAGGAAAGAAATACCCTGTAATTACATATTAATTAAAACTACAAATAGCATAAAGATGTGGAGCTTAACTTAAAGGGAGAGTGTAGGTCGAGACAGTCTAGTATGATACAAATCACAACTACAAATGAAACAAAGTGAAATATGAACAAAATTAATTCATCATTAAGCAATACGTGTATAGTCTACTAATCTAGAGTCTAGTTTCACTCTTGAACTAAAAACCTCTAATCAAAGTTTTGTCTTGTACTGGCACTCTTGGTTCCCAACAGTTCCATTAGAAAGATTAATTGCAACATCACAAGAAGTGGAGGAAACCACATGGACTTTGATAAAGCCTAAGATGCTGACTTTCCCAGACATCCTCACGAAAGTGTTTAGGGGCAATGTACCAGATGTGACATCAGATAAAAGCTGAGAATTGGAGAGCAAACGGTCGGCCATAATGGTGAGGGTGAGATTGAATCCTTTGGTCTCACCGGATGAAATCTCTCCGGCAGAGATCGGGACTTCACCTATCAGCTGCCCTCTGTAATTGAGGTGGGCAGTGCTGTCTGAATACTGGAATCCCACCTTGTTCGGGTTCTTCACTGAGACATCCACTCCCAGGGTCACATTCAAATCTACCCTTAGTTTTACTGGATCCAAGCTCACGTGAAAGTCCTCTAGCTTCGTTGAGTCCACTGTGGTAACAGGATGCTTGGCTTTGAACACTGTCAACGCTAGTATCACAATTAGCAATACAATTGCAATCACAACACCTGTCACCGTCAGGCACACTTTTCTCCCTTTACCAGATCCTACCTTCATTCTGCTTGTTCCTTCTTATCAGCCTATATTGTCAAGCAAATGTTAAAAACATATACAGTGATGTCATACCAACTACCAAGTATATTTGGGGTATTTGTTTCTTATATATACATGTAAATGTAATGGATGTTTGGAGGGAAATATAACAACTTACAGGGTTGTCCTCTCCAGTGATTTCAGATAAAAAGTTTATGATCTTAATTTTTCAAATTTCATTTCCTTTCTAACAAATGCAAAAGGCCATAATTTTCCAATATTTAGTTTCCTTGTCGGCTCGATCGAAATACAAGAAAGGCGAAAATTGGTATACCTGGGAATGCAATAGAGGTTATCTGGGGTGGGTGTTGGTCGCATACATCCACCGCAAAGCAAAGATGAAATCTCTCAAAAATGCAATCCTAATTCAAGTCAGGATAAAGACTCATATTAAAGCATTATAATTTCTAACAAAGACATATATATAATTTACAAACCCTAAAGGTAACTTACCTTCAAAGGATCCGTTATCAAATGATAGTCGGCAGTCACGAAAATTGAGAAGAGAAACTGTTGAACGGGGATGCGTAGGATTACACTTTACAGGCTGTTCAACAGAACTGCCATTAAAAGCGGCGTGGTGGTATTGCTTTTTGGCTTGTGACAGAACAGAAGAACTAACTACATTCACAGTTGACACTTTGACATTCGAAGATGTACTACACTTTCCCCCCTTTTTAATCGACTCTAATACACTACTTTGTTTTTATAATACACTTTATCCAATAGTACATACTACAACTCTACTGAATGAAGATACTTTCAATAGGTTAAAATAATGTTTGTTATACTTATTTTTATTTAAAAAAATAAATTTTAAAAAGAAAATTATCAAAAGGTTTAGTATAAAAAAGGTCAAATGACTTATTGGGTCATTTATTTTATATATTTGATTAAATTTTATTCTTTATCTTTTAAAAAATTCATTATGATCCTTTACCTTTTAAAATATGTTCAAAATAATCCCGTTCATGAAAATTTGATGTTAATAATTAAATATTGGCAGCTAAAAAATGTGTTTATCAATTTTGCTTCCTTTTCTTCTACTTACGCAGACCCAACATTCAAAATCTTTCTTCAAATTTCTAATCCCAAAACTCTAACTCTTTTCCTAATATTAGTACCATACCTGCATGTGGTGGGGCAGCAATTGCATCAACCTACGGATGGGTCCAAGAAGAAGTCGAAGCTATTGGTCATCATGACGCGGGAGAGCGCCAACACGTGCACCAACTATGTGCACCAATGCTAGCGCGGGATCTATACCTGTAACGACAGCGAAACCATCACAAATGTTTTAAAAATAGATTGATAAATATGGAACCTATGGAAGCTAGCGGTGGTCACACACTCACACTTCACGACATGTTCGAGCATAGTTGTCAAACTCTAGAGTCAACTCGTAGACTCTTACGAGTTTAAGAATTTACTTGGTTCCTGTGAGTCAACTCGGAAGCAAACTTATTTTTGTGTAGACTCGATGGAGTCATGGTAGGCTCGTGTAAACTCGAGTTCAGTTGGAAATTTTTTTTCCGCGATACGGCGTCGCTTTGTGCCTACTGCTCCACCCTAGTTTAGGGATTTTGCTTCTTTCGTTTTGTGTTTGTCCTTGTTCTTCATTCATGGCGACTTAGAGCTATTCAGTAGTGGCGCGACACGAGTAAGAGACGAGACGACACGCGACACGGCGGCGCGGTGCAGTGGTTGCCTAGTTCTGTTGGATGTCGCGAGTCCCACCCACGAACACAACAAGCTCAAGAAAAGCTTGGCAGCTTGCTGCTTGTGTCAATGACGAGCTCGAGACAAGCGTGGAAGCCGCGAGTACCACGACCCACGAGGTGTTTGCTCCATCTGAAATATCTATTTCAGGATCCCACCCACGAACACGATGAGCTCAAGAGAAGCTTGGCAGCTTGTTGCTTGTGTCAACCACGAGCTCAAGAGAAGCCTGGAAGCCGCGAGTACCACGAACCACAACCACGACCCACGAGGTGTTTGCTCCATCTGAAATATCTATTTCAGGATCATACCGAGAGGTTTATTCCCTACTGTGAAAACTGAAAAATGTAGTGGCACGAGTTTACAAACTTCTTTCAGTAAATCTAAATTCCTAATGTCTTTGATAATTGATAAATGATGTTAGATTGTTAGGTACAAGATGAACTAGGTGCTCTATACGATAAATACAGAGTTGGATATGCTAGAGCTGATGCTATTATTTCAGTTCAAAGTACACAACGCTCCCTGTTTTTTTTTTTTGTTTACAGTTTTTGTTAAGCAGTGAGAGGTTGGAGTGGATTAAAATGTTTGTCTCAAGTCCTAAAGGCTTCTTTCTTTTTGCAGAAGTAGTTTCTCGGCTGGGTTGTGATAACTTAGATGAAATTACAAGAGACAACATGACTTGTAATTTTTATGCAAGCAATTTGAAGCATGCCATGCTAACTGTTTCTTGTTAGGAAGTATTAGATGAGCTTAATTTTTGGTACAATGAGTAAAGCATTGTTTTTTTACTCTAGATAGTTGATTGATTCCTACTTCCTAACCATTTTGACTTATATAACTGTTCTTATTGAATCTTGACAAATTTTTACTGAATTTTTTTCTGACTGTGTAGTAGGCTAGTAGCCTTATTCTTATCAATTGTTATTCTTAACTAATTTCAGGATCTTAGGGAAATTGAGAAGTTAACTAGAGTAAAGAAGATGCTGGAAGAGGCTGCAAGACCATTTTAACCATAGGTATTTTTTAAAGAAGTAGACTCTTACGAGTCTGAGTCGACTCTTCAAGTCGAGTCTTTGGAGCTCTCACGAGTCTATGTAGACTCTCGATTTTGATAACATTGGGTTCAAGATATTGTCCCTGACGAGGTCGTTCCTTCCTCTGTTAGTGTCGTCGAAGGCGACGAGCCTTAGCATACAATATCGTGATCACCACCACCGATCGACCCTCTCCTCCCCAACCTCAATTTCCTCGATTTGCCTTCAACAAAGGCTGGAAGCATGACATTCTCCTCAATTTCTCTAATTTGTTCTTGTTTCATTGTTTGAGGTTCATTTCTTAAGTTTAATAATTTGATTTTGGGTTCTGGGGGCTTTGAATGTGTAAATCAGATTTTGGGGGGTTTTTAAATGTTTGATTTTGAACCATCAATTTTGTATGGATTTGTTAAAGGGTATATATGTGCACCTATTCTTATAGTTTCTAGAATTTTCAAATGCTAGACTTGAATCATTGTGGTTGTCATTAGGTTCGATGTGTTTTGGCAAAAAGAAATGATTTGATTTTGATTTTGCAATAGATGACATGTGGTGGGTCATAAAGCTTGGAGATTTAAGAGAAACAAGAAATACTATTAGGATTTTGGATTTGCAAAGGAAAAGGAGAAAGAAGAAGAAAAGGAGAAAGATGAAGAAAAAAAATCATATTTTGTGGTGGTTTTTAGTTGTCAGTATTTTTATTTCATTAACAGTGTTAACTTTAGATGGACGTAAGGACCATTTTGAGAGCAACCGTAGCGGTTGCTTGAGAAACAACTCCTTCACTGAAGTAGCATAGCTTCCAAAGCACCTTCCACTGCAAGCGTTGTACGAATGACTAGAATGAAGCATGGGTTGCTTCAAGATTTTTCTAATAAAAAAAGAAATAAATGAACATAAATTCAAAATAATAGTCGTTGTGCTTCATTTAAAAAATTTATGACCGTTTAGCAACGTTAAAATTTAGGATAGTTTATATTTTTATTTTTACCATTGTATATAAATAGTGGTACTTGAAAAAAATATAAACACAACTAAACCTCTTAAATTTCTCAACTTCTTTGATTTGTTTTCATTCAATGGATCCAAACCAAGATTCATTCAATATGAATCTGTGGTTTAATTTGATGCCAAATTATCAACAACCACAAATCCAAAATTTCAAAATTTTCCAAATTTACCTAACCCATAAAACAATCCTAGTATGGATAATTTACAATATCCTACACCCCCATTTCATCCATATCAATTTCATATGGATCAATCATCACCAATTAATCATATGAAAGACAACATAGATCATGCTTCTCCGCAAAGGAAGACGAATGTCTTGCTGACACATAGCTAAATATTTCGAAGAATTCAATTGTGGGGTAAAGCCAAAAAAAAGACAACTTTTTGGACAAAGATTGAAGATAATTACAATGAACATAGTGAGCAACATTTGAAGAAGAAAGACGGGAAACAACTAAAAAATTGATGGCAAAAGATCAAGAGTAGCTGTCATAAGTTTTCAACATGCTACATACAAGTTTGTCAAAGAAAAAAGAGTTGTAGCTCCGAGATTAACATCATGCGAGGTGCACATACAATTTATTTGCAAGATATGAAGACAAGTTTCAAATTACAAAAATGTATGGGAAATAGTGAGGAATCAACCTAAATGGTTTGCACAATTAGAAGAATCTAGTAAGAGAACAAAGGTTTCTACTTCTGGAGCATTCTTATCCTCTTCTAATTTGGATACACCATCAAGTTATGAGTCAACATCACCTACCATTGATCGTCCAATAGGGACAAAAACAACAAAGAGGACCACAAAAGAAAAAGCAAAGACAAAATCTTCTAACGTTGTTGATCTCACAACTATGGAAGAATTTCTCAAGACCAAAGGAAAAACATTAAAAGATAGGGCATGTGTCAAGCATGAATGCAATAGGTTAAGAGACAAAGAGATGAAGTTTTAGAACGAAGAGTTAGACAAGCAAATCCTCTACAAGGATATTGCTAGTATGACCGATGCACAACTACAGTTTCATCAAACCTCGTGTAACAAAATTATGGAATAATATGGACTTTAGTAAAAATGCTTTGTTTTTGTGATGTAACTTAAACTAATTATTTATGTTTCAATTATGTAATTTTTAATTATGAAAGGTTTATGTGAAATTAGCCGTTATTCCGGTTACAAGAAAAAAAGTACTAAAAAAACTAGTCATTATCTCATTTACCAATAAAAAATTAGCCATTATTTTGGTTACAAAAAAAACTAGTTGTTATACAAAACTAACAGTTATTTCGGTTACCAATCAAAAACTAGTTGTTATTTCGGTAACAAAAAAAAAAAAATAGTCATTATACGAAACGAGTCATTATTTCGTTCACATAAAAAAAATTACCCGTTATACGAAACTAGTTGTTATTTCATTTACCAAAAAAAATTAATTATGATTTCAGTTACCAAAACAAACTAGTCGTTATACAAAACTAGTCGTTATTCATCTCTCTTTATATATTGCTTACTTGCATGAAGATTTTCACACACCTCAAATGTGCAAAAGCTGTGTCAAATTTTCATAACTCTATAACTTTGCGACAATCCTGGTGATTCATCTCTTGAAGATGAACTCATCAAAGATTTGATAAATGATGAGTACGAAGATCACTACATGAATTTGATGATGGAAATGCTACAACGACGACGACAAGCAACTGCTACGAGAAGGAGGTGTAGATGACAACATATTGAAAGAGATCATGAAGGAGCGCATGATCGATTGTTCAATGACTACTTCTCCAACAATGAAATATACACAAATGAACAATTTTGACAAAGATTTAGAATGCAAATGGATGTCTTCCTTTGCATTGTACAAGCCCTTAGCACTCACAATGTATATTATCAAGCGAAATTTGATGCAACTGGAAGGATAGGTCTTTCTCCATTGCAGAAATGCACTATTGTTATTTGCATATTGGCATATGGACCACATGTTGATAGTATTGATGATTATGGTCAAATTGGAGAAACCATGACATTAAAATACTTGGATAAGTTTGTAAGGGGTGTCTACCATATATTTGGAGCCGAATACTTAAGAAGACCCAATAAAAATGACACTCAATACCTACTGCAAATAGTTGAGTAATGTGGTTTTTCAAGTATGTTAGGTAGGATTGATTGTATGAATTAGGAATGGAAAAATTGTTAAGTAGCATGGAAAGGTCAATTTTTCATGGTAATGCCGCACCCACAATCATGCTTGAAGTCGTGACATCACAAGACTTATGGATTTGACATGCATATTTTGGGGTTGCGGGTTGAAACAACAACATCAATGTGGTCAACGAATCTCCTGCGTTTAATGAAGTTATGGAGGGAGAAGCCCCTATGGTACAATTTATAGTGAATGAAACCCAATATAACATGGGGTACTTGTTAACTCTTTGGCAAGTGTATCAATTTGTCAAAGTAATATTAAACGGTAAAACCGAGTGTCAAGTCTATAGGAAAGTAGAACAAGATGCGAGAGACAAGAAAACAAACACTTGGAGCTAAAAATGATATTTGGTGCAAATGTTTGTGGAAATGTTGGGTGTTTGGCCTACCAAAATTACTCTTATTGTAATGTTAAGGATTTTTCATCATTTAAAGTTATTTCAACTATTACCTTCATCAACTTAACTACTCTAAACTTGATTCCTCATGTGAAAAGACCTAAACCATCTAATTTCACTCCTAATCTCTTAAGCTAAACCAAGTAATTTACTTTAAAAATAAAGATGCATAAATAAGGCTAAATAACATCATTCTATTCCTATAAATGGATTACCAAGAAGCTTCTTCAAGTTCTTAATGTTAAAACATTTTTTCAAGTTCTTAAGGTAAAAACATTTCTCAGTGATTAAAACCCTATCACATACATGTGAATAGATGATCAAACCATAAACAAGGAAATAAACTTAGATAGGAAACAATCATATTGAAATAACATTAAATGGATAGTAAAGATCATTGCATCAAAGAGTGTTTGGTATTCAAGCTCCAACAATGAGTAATTTAGCCTTTCATAGTCATGAAAGGCTCAAAAACAAAAGATGAAACAGGCAAATGGAAGAAGAAGAGCTCCCAAATGAGTGTTTTTGCTTCTTTTTCGTGTCCTTCTGCCAACTCCCTCCAAAAAGCACAATGTAGTCTTTTATATCCTTCAAAATGTTGCACAATCATGCTTTTTGAAAATCATTGTGCGCTAAGCCTTCATGTGTGCGCTTAGTGCACATGCATAGTACAATTGGATAAGTAACCATGTGCTAAGCCTCCATTCACGCGCTAAGCACCCATGCTCAATAGAACTGGCTTCCAGTTTGGCTTCTCGCGTTGAGCGTGCAATGGCGCGCTAAGCACATTGCTCCAATTCTTCACATCTTATAGTCCTCTATTTAATTATATAAATTTTATTATTTTAATTAGTGTCTTTGATGTTGTGTTATTTGTGTGAGGTTAGCTATTTTGATAATTTTTAATAAAATATAATTCAATTATGTTTTTATATTTTTTATATTTATTTATTTTAAATAATAATGTACTAAAAATTTTAATTAAAAAATAAATAAGATAATTATATATTAATAAATCATTTAAGATTAAAATATAATGATGTAAGTTTTACCATAAGACCTTTAAAGCACCTAAAGAGAATTATTCATTACACAAAGATTTAATGGTTACTTAAAGGTGTTTGTGTTAGAAAAAGTAACAATAAATAATGTGTACAAGCCTGTCTCATTAGAAGCAATTTTGGAGTATTGCTCCATTGTGATGCTTTGAACCAACTTCAAAAGACAAAAGATCCAGATGAATTTTGTAAAAGATAAATGATGAAATTGATTATTTCACCTGTAAAATAAAGTGCAAGCAAGAGCTCCATTGCATTGCATCGCTCTCGCTGTTGTATCCTGCCTGGTGAGACACATAATAAATCCATGGTGGCATCGTTGCACCTGCACTTGCACGTCAGAAGACTCATCTATAGGAACGCACATCTCAAACTTTACTCAACCCTCACTAAACCCCAGCTCAAGGCTCTCGTTCTTAACCACTACTCTCCAATGGCAAGTTTGCCAACCTCGTCGCTTCGCTCTCCGTCCTCTTCATCGCATGCCAAAACCTTTCTTCCCCTATACCGCTTCAGCATCCAGGCCAAGTCCTGGGAGCTTCGCGAGAACCTCTTCGACGTGGCAGCATGCTGCCTCACACTAACGCCCACTTTGGTTTTCCCGAGTTTGAAGCTCAAGGTCGTCATTGAGGCCATTCAAATGGTTTTGGAAATCGTTTACGATGACCGCTTCGATCGCCACCTTTTCCTACGGTGGCTGTGTCGGAATGAGACAACACATTGCCACCGTATTGATTGTTACTAACAACATTGATATTCACTTAAATTTTATTTTCTCTAAGCATTTTGAAAACATATTTTTTATGAGCTGATTTTGATTTCTCCAAGAAAAAAAACCAAGTCAATGCAAATTTTTTCTTAGAGAATCAAAATAAATTTAAAAAATAACTTCTCATAATGACTCTAATCAACAAAAGAATTTTTATTCATTAGAGACTAGAATCAAAATTAATTTGAGTTCTTTTTATTGAACTAATGATGTTTTGTCTTCAACTTGAGGTTATGAGAAATTAAAATACCAATTCATACGTGATTAGTACCTTAATTAACTTTTATTTGATTAATTTTAACAAGTATAAATGTTGTTGGTGTAATTGGTGCTAATGATTCTCCCACAAAGACAATAGAAGGAACAATCTTTTACCCAATTAATATAAACAAATAAATTATATTAATTATTTACTCAAACAATACATTAAAAAATTATTTATCCAATAATATAAAACATTATTCAAGTGAGAAATTGATTTTTTCCATACTGATTTTTTCACTTTTTTTATTTAGTATGAGTTTAAAAATCAGTTATTCAAGGAAACCGATTTCTATACTTCTTTAAAGAAAAAAAATTAAGAAATCCGTTATTGGGAAACAAATTTCTTATCTGCTTTCTTTATTTTTTTTTCTTTTATTTGTTACTAAATTGTTTTTTTATTTTTTATTTTTATTTATTTATTATTTTAATTATATATATATATATATATATATATATATATATATATATATATATTTATGTTTTGTTTAAACTTAAAATAATATTATTTTGCATATGTTGTTGTTAATTTTTTGCATACTTTTTGTTTTATAATTTTTTGAAGAGTTGAAATCCTTTGTATTATTGATTTTTTTAAAAGTGATGAAATATCTCAGTTAAAAAATAGAAAGACTAAAATCGCTTATTTGGAAAAATATAAAGACAAAAATAAGCATGGTTTTATTCCTTATATCTTCCTTTTGTTGTAGTTTTACCAAAAACACAATAATAAATATCAATAGTGACTAAAAACCCATAAAAATTACTCACATAAAAACTATAGAATATTTAGATATCCAAACTAAAAAAAGAAGCAAAAATATAGAGTCAAAAGACTAAATAAACCAAAAACAATTCATAATCAATAAATAAGGAATCATCTAGAGTTGAAATCCTTTGTATTTTCATTTTATTTGATTATTAAAATATATAATTGAAATAAAAAACATATTAACCAAAAAATTAGATTGAATTAAAATATTTAAATTACAAAATAGATATAAGATTACAAACAATAAAACAACATATTTAAATTTGAAATCGTACAACAATATTTTTTAAAGTACAAAGAATATAACATAAACTTAATGTTGTTGGTTTGAGTCTGTACAGTGGGGCATTTATTTTTTGAATGGTCTGAGATGCGACACATGGAACATTGTTTTGGTTGACCTGATTCTCAGATATTCTTTTTAGTGTATATACAAAAGGAGACAAGATGACCCTTAGAATTTCTTTTCTTCTTTGGGCCAGGGCAGATTCTTGACTCTTGACATAGTGACCAATACGCTTCGCTATGAAATTTCTCAAACAATCCTTTTGTATATGTTGGAGACACTTTCCAACGTATACACATGATGTATGTAGTTCCTATACTCATGGTGAGCATGCTTACAAGCAACAACATGAGAACAAAATATGTGCACTTTTTGGAATTTGCCACAATCACACCACTTTTCATCTAGCTTGACCATGAAATTTCTAACGGACCGAATCCTGGACTAGCAATTGTGTGCCGCATTGATGAAACTCAAGAACAATGTGAGAGTTTGCCTTTCTATGTGCGACTTCCATAACCTTATTTAGTACTTTCGTATAACTTGGCCAAATGTAATCATTGTTGCAACTTCTTTCCCTCTTTGGTGGAACAATGCATTACACCTTATATGTTGATTTTATCATCACACTTATTGACAAATTTTGTGTTTTCTTGAGTACCAAATTAATCAACTCAACAAGACTGGTGATCATATGTCCCCATCGTCGGCCACCATCCCATACGAGAGTCCACTTTTCTCCCAAAATCTCCCTAGGCCTATTAATTGCTCGATCACTATCTGCTTCCTCCCTTAGATTGTTGTAACAATAATTGAATGTAAGCTTTGTCCTTGTATATGCTGAGTTGTTATAATCATACAATTCCAATATTGTGAATAATACAAAATTATGTGATATTTAATATGAAGAGAAAGAAGTTTGACACTCAACCATATTGATAATTAGTTTTTTGATGTCATTGTTCTTGAACCTCTTGTAATTCTGTGCAATGTGTCCGTTAAATGATTGGCTAGTGCACCAATTTTTCCAAGTAGTATTTTAAAATGATAAGATCGAGTATCGATTTCACAAGAATTTTGTTTGTACTCAAGAAGATGTATATCTAATTTTCGTACAATTAATGAATAGATTTACTAAGTGCAATTTGAGTCTTTTTCTAAATTGGACAAACTATACTATTATAAACTATGATCAAGTAAGAAAAACAAGCATTGGGAGTGGTGAAAGGTTGTGAACGCAGGATTCGAATATGTTGGGGCTTTCCTACCGAAACTACTACTCTTGATGTTGTATAATTAATTTTTCTCTATTTATTATTACTCCAGTTATCACCTACATCTATTAATGTACTCTAACCGTGATTCCTCACATGAGAGAGCCTACTTCCCCTAATTTATTTCTTAATCCCTCAAGAACTAAATTAGTTGAACCGCATGACTAATGGAGATGCATACACAAGCTAAACAACCTAACACTATCCCTAGCAATAAAGCATTTAGATATTATTTTCGATTCTAAGGATTACAAACATTTTCTAATGCCTAAACCCTAAACATAACATATAAAAGGGTGATCAAACCAAATACATGTAAATAAGCACAAAAAGATACAATGAAACTGGAAATAAACATTAAATAGATAGTGAGAGTCATTACATCAAGAGAGTTTGGTTGGGTTGATGAGGTAGACTCCACTCTAGGGGTACTTTAGTATGGGTGAGGTTGATCCTTACTAACACTAAATATTTGTGAGTCTAACAAATTGGTGAAAAATGGTACAAAAACAAGTTGAGTAAAAGATGTGTTTGGTTTAAATTAGTTGTAGTCGGATCCTTTGGTGGATTTTTCTTTTCAAGGCTTTAAGTGTGAAACCTCGCTTTATTTGAGACGTATTCCTTTTATTTTTTTTTGATTATTTGACCATTGTAGTGTACTAACCAATTGACAAATGAGGAAGACATGTTGTGTATTGTGTTGGCAAAGTTGAAAGAAAGTAATAAAGAAAGAAAGTGTTATGCAAATGTGTTAAATGAAGGTGAATACGACTTCTATATATAGGGGTTAGGGTTTACGACCTAGGGTTAGGGTTTGAAGTATTGAATTCCCTAGCGTAAAACAAAAGTGTCTTTGATGTACTAGTGTAAAGCAAAAGTGTCTCTGATACACTAACGTAAAGTGAAAGTGTCTAGTGTCTCTAACACACGAACATAATACAAAAGTGTCTCTGACGTATTGACGTAAAACATTGGATTCCCTAACCTATGGTTAGGGTTTAAGGGCCATGGTTCAATTATTATAGTAGGATTAGGGTTTGTGGTCTAGGATTAGGGTTATGACCTAGGATTAGGATTAGGATTTGAAGCATTATATTCTCTGACATTAAACAAAAATGTGTCTAACGTACTGATGCAAAACAAAAATATCTTTAACACTACGGCCTAACAAGCAAACAATATAAAATATTCTTTTGTATCATGAATGAAAACTATGAACAAGGATGTCATCTCTATAAAGCTTGAGTAAGATAACCATGGTGATTAAAAAAAAAAAAACAGATGCAGGTTCAGATGTGGTTTCAAAACTGAAGTTTAGTTGCATTAAATAAGGAATCACTATCTAAATTTTGTTAAGAAACAATCATCACCAAGTGTAATTGTTTTATATTTAACGTTTAACATATTTTGGGAAAGTATAAACCAAGTAAAAACAAACACACTTTTATTATACATCCTCTGCATATATATAATTTAGAATCAGAATAATTATATTGAATGTGAATCTTTTAATTGATTTAGTTTATTTTTATTTTTAAATTAAATTTAATTATTTATTAAAAAAATTATGAATGAGTTATTTATTATAATATTTATAATTTATATACTTCAAAATAATTATAATACTAAAATTTTATATATTTAAACATTTATTTATGCAACATAAAACTGTTAGACAAGTGGCCTCAGATATCTTAAGAAGGGGGGGTTGAATTAAGATATTCCAAACTGTTTCCCCTAATTAAAATTCTATTTCACTTTTTACTCAAATTATGAATTCCCTTAATGACAATCTTCTTAAATATTAATTCAAATGAAGCAACTTGAATATGAATATAAAGCAATAATAAACAAAGGAGATTAAGGGAAGAGAAAATGCAAACTCAGTTTTATACTGGTTCGGCCACACCCTTGTGCCTACGTCCAGTCCCCAAGCAACCCGCTTGAGAGTTCCACTATCTTGTAAATTCCTTTTACAAGTTCTAAACACACAAGGACAATCCTTCCTTTGTGTTTAGAGATCCTTTACAACAAGAGACTCAGAGTCTCTTAATCCCTTAGAGAATGAGAAGAAGAAGAGGAACAAATCTCTCTAGAAAGAGATGGATTTTACAGATTGAGCACTCAAATAATTCCTTAATGAATTGCAATTGAGTTGGCCAAGGAATTCTTAAGAGGATAAAATGAATTTGCTCTTTGAGAGGATAAACACTTTGTTGTTATGAAAATCTCTGAGCAATTTCGTGTTTAAGTCACATATATATAGACCATTGGTGGTCATGAGTAAAGCCTTTGAAAAATTGTGACTCTTGAAATTATTTTTCTGAAAATCCTGTCTGGTCATCGATTACAGTAATTGTGTAATCGATTACAGCTTTTAAAATTTGAATTAAAACGTTTACTAACTGCTGGTAATCGATTACCAAAATTGTGTAATCGATTACAACTTTTAAAATTTCGAATTCAAATTTTTATAGCTGTTATAAAACGTATTTGGCCATTGGTAATCGATTACATCCTCTGGTAATCGATTACCAGAGAGTAAAACCTTTGAGAAACACTTTTTATTTTAAATCACTTGGCCAAACTTTGCTAATTCAATTAGGAATTCCCTTCCTAATATTCTAGTGATCATCTTGATGTTGTGACTTGTAATCTTGAAGTATTGTCTTGAATTTTAATCTTGAAAAGCCCATTTGCATCAATTGCAACACATCATCATGATCATCATCAAAACATCAAAGCCAATTGCATCTACAAAAACAGAGACAAAACATTAAAATGCTATTTTTCGTATTAATATTATAATTTTATTAGACGGGAAGGAGATTAAATATTAAAATAATGAATAGAAAGATGAACATTGGTAAAAATGGATTTGTTGCATTGGGCAAGCCGTTGACAGTTGTTGTTCTGTACTGCCGCCGACTTAGACCTGACCTGGGCTTGGAGTAAACAGAGAAGAAAATATTCCATAGCAAAAGAAGAGAAGAGAAGAGAAGAGAAGAGAGGTTGATTGATCTGATTCGATTCCGATGGCTTCTACAGAGGGTCTGGTGCCCATAACTAGGGCCTTTCTGGCCTCTTATTACGACAAACACCCTTTTACTCCTCTTTCTGCTCATGTCTCCACACTTTCTTCTCAGATTCGTTCAATGGCTAATGATTTCCTCACTCAGCATCCTCCTATCCAAGGTTCGTTTCCTTTTCTTCTTCTTCTTCATCTCCTTAGTATTACCCAACCTCTTTGCCTACATTTACTTCGTTCATGTCTGAATAGTCCTTTTGTTAGGAGAACGCATCTTAATTAATGAAGCTGATCAGCAACCCCCGCATAAAATGGATGAGAACATGTGGAAGAATCGAGAGTACATTGAAGAAACAATTTTTTTACTTCAAAGTTCTAATTGGCCAGAGGCGGTAATGTATATCTTTTAAACTCATTTTCCATGTCTTAAACTGACTTTTAATGTAACTCATGAATGCAGGATATGATAACTTCATGATTTCCCTTCAATTGTAAAACGATTTAGATTAAAAACATATTTTATGGATGCAGCTGAAGCAGCAGTCCGCAGCTGACTGTGTTGAATTTTCCATTACGCTTGGGAAACTGAAAGATAAACTTCATAATACATTGAAGGCTTTGGAATCTTTCCAAACTAAAAATGCTGAACATGTATTTAACACAGGTACCACCTAACCTTTTACTCAAATGTCTTGGTGGAAATCATAAAGCAAACCCTAAGTCTATAAAATGTGTGTTAGAAACTACATAATAATAAATCTGTTCCAGTATGCAATATGCTTTGATTCATTGTAACTTTGGAAATGAAGTTAGAATTTTGATTCATTGCAACTTAGGAAATTAAATTGGAACTGTTAGCCTAATTATTCTTTCTTGCAAGTTGCATGTTCTGTTTATTTTAATTTTATTTTCTGTGATTATTCTGTATATGTGTTCCCAAGGATGAGTGTGTTTTGGGCAATTTCACTCAAGTATTCTCTCAAATAGTCAAATGTTCTTTCCTTCCTTAAAATCTTAAGTACGTGTATACAGGGACATAAGGAGAGACATCGGAAAATTATGGTAGATTTAAAAAGTGTGAATAAAATGTCTTAGACTTGTAGAGTGGCTTCTATAAAGAGAAATGTAAAAGGCTAAACCTATTTGGAAAAGCAATTTCCTCTTTAAGCTGACTGGAGATTGTTTTATAACTTGTGTTTTTTAGTTTTTTCTGTAGTTAGTGTCTAGACAAGTATCGAACTGTATGTAAAACTCTCTGCTTTTACCCATGTTGAAATTACAGGGTATTTGGTATTGAGAGACGAAGAAAGATAAAAGAGAATGAAACACAAATTATACTCATAATCCTAAATAATTAGTGAAACAATATATATATATATATATATATATATATATATATATATATATATATATATATATATATATGATATTTAGTCCTAGGAGATAATGCAGAAGTAGGGAAATAATCCTAGAGGATAATCTAATACATAATGAGATTTTCTTATATTCTAACACTTCCCCTTCCGCTAAAAGTTTACTAAACTGTAAGCTTGTTACGAATAAATTCTTTTAATAAACGACATCAAACTATACAATTACAATTTGAGACTGTTTAATAGAGGAACTAGGGTGATTCTTTGGTAGTATTGCAGGGCCAGCCAACCAAGCTTTATGTCTTTGGGAAAACCACGAGAACAGGCTAATATCTTTGGGAAAGCCATGTGGCCTACTGATACTTGTGGTAAAGTTGTGTGTTAGGATACAAGGAGAAAGAAGAGTTAGTTAAGATAGTTGGACTATTAATGAATTAGTTAATTAGAGGGTTTTATTAGATATAAATAGGGGAAGAAGGTTAGGAAATTTTCTCTTCTATTTTCTGTTCTTTTCTTATATTTAGTAAAATTCTTTCTTTTCTTCATCATTTCAATTCTGTTCCTAACATTGTGAGGCTAGACTGATTAATCAGGGAAAGCAATGTAGCTAGGCTCATGTCTCTAGGAAAGTGGTTGGGCTAGATTATATCTAATCTTACAGTGCATGATTTGAACCAAAGAAGGCGGATCTGAGTAGTTGAGGTTATGAGTCAACAAGAAGAGAGAGAAAATGAATCAAATAGTGATGTAAAACACTGGAAAAAGTCATGTGTCTTTTAATCGAGGTGGATTGCCCTACTAAGTACCCCCATTTATTCCACTTAGTCATCCCTTCATTGTACTTGCTTTTGCAGCAATTTTAATTTGAGAGTGTTTATTTATATGGATTTCCAGCTAGCATGGTGATTAGCAGATACAAGGTTTTTCTAAGGCACTTTTGGACCGAATTATTCAAGAAAGCAGGAATCAAAATCAACTTTAGTTCAGCCTGCAACCCAAAGTCTGATGGGCAAGTAGAGATGATTAACAAATGTTTGGAGACCTAGTTCAAGTGTTTAATAGGGCACAAGCCTAGACAATATCCTCACTGGTTAAGCTAGGCAAGGTTTTGCTACAATATCAAATACCACAGCTCCAATGTATTTGCTACAATACCAAATACAGTCTGACGCTCTGCATGGCTGGAATCCCCTACCCTTGCTTAAGGGAACTATAGTTCCGTCCTATGTGGAGGAAGTCAACCAAATCACACTAGAAAGTTATGTTATTAGCAGTTGCAAGCTATTCTTATGAAGGCCCGAAATTGCGTGGCTCAAGCTGATCAAGTCCATGGGGTGCTGCATTATCAAGTTGGACAATGTGTCTTTCTCAAACTCCAACCATGTAGACTACAAGCTCTAGCCAAAAAAATAAATGAGAAACTGAATCCATGATTCTATGCCCTATTTCAGGTGGTGAGAAGGGTGAGATAGGCTGCCTGCTAATTGCTCTGTCCATCTTATATTTCATGTTTCATTGCTCAAGTGAGCCATCTCTCCCCAAGTAACACTATAACCTCTACCTCATGTGGTCTTGCTTCATATGAGGATGGCAGACCATAGAGGGCAATACACGGCGCATACTGCTTATAATCTAATGAGGGGGACAGAAGTTGACGGGATACAGGATGAGGCCTTCGAGGAGCTGTGGAAACTAAAAGTGCCAGCTAAATATGCAGTATTTGCTTGGAGACTACTCAGGAATAGGTTGCTTACTAAAGTAAATTTGCATAGGAGACAAATAGAGGTCATGGATAGGAGTTGTCCATTTTGCATGAATACACAAGAGGATGTAGGACACTTGTTCTTTCATTGCAGGAAAATCATCCCCATCTGGTGGGAATCATTATCATGGGTGAACATCTCTACAGCTTTCTCGAATGACCCAAAGCAACATTTCCTCCAACATGGGTTGATAATGGCTGGGGGGATACGAACCACTAGATGGAAATGTTGGTGGCTGGCAGTAACTTGGAGTATTTGGCAGAAGAGGAATAAGATTATATTCTCCAATGACTCCTTCGACGCTAACAAAGTGATTGATGACGCAGCATTCCTATTGTGGACATGGCTATCCAATTTGGAGAAGGACTTCTCACTACATTTCAATCAGTGGTCTAGTAACATTAGAGAAGGGTTTTTGTATTAATAATGAAGAGACACTTACATTAGTATCAATTCCTATTCTGATGTAGCCTGCATGGTTCCCTCATAGACTCTATTTAGTCTGTTTTGGAACCATTTGCACGGCCATCTACATATATGTATTTTAGTACCGCTGGTACTCTTTATCAATATATAAATACTTATCTTTGCTGATAAAAAAGAAATGAGGATTTGGAACTAAAGGTGCAATCAACAAATAGGCTTGTCCCCATATCAGTGTTGTTAAATAGCGGCCATGGCGAAATGGCATGGCAGTTTTTTTGGGGGTGGGGTGGGGGGTGCTGTAGGACGCACACCCACATACTTACCCGCTGGCCATTTGAGTACTCTTATCCATTACCCACACAAAACTATGAAAAATAATGAATAAAAAAGTTTTGATTAAAAAAACAACTATAATTCAAATTCAAATAAAATACATTTGAAAGAACTTTTATGAAACAGTACGAGCATAATTATAAAATATTACAAATATTGCAATAAATTTTTGCAATAACAAATTTATTAACTTCCAAGTCCTGAGCTAGTACTCTTCAAAATTTGTTAAAAGATAGTACATTACACTAATTAGTTGTGATTGTAAAGTTAATAAGCCAAACTTAAAACACAGCAAATGCTTATTTGACTTCATCTTCAAAATTAGAGTCTTACTACAAAAGGTTGCTTATCACGTGAAAATAGTGCTTTGGTCCGTTAATACCTACTGAAACTAGAACATGAAAAGAAAATTAATGATTAGACCTAACACAAGTCTAATTGAATAAAGAGATTAGTGCAACATTTATTATATTCCTTTTCATCTTCAAACTATATAACAAATAAAGGTATCTAGGTTTCCATAAATTTCATTGTTTTAATTTATTTTTTATGTGTGAGAGAGTATGGGGTAGGGGATACTAAGATACTTACATCCATTTCCGTTGAAATTTGGGGGTAATTACCCTATCTGTCATGGGTAATTTTTGTGGGTATCTTTTGGGATTTGGGTCCGTTATCCATTGCCATCTCTACCTGGACTTCAAGAACTCTTGTGAACATCAAGGAGTCTTTTGCAAAATTTTAACTTAGGGACAAGGTGAAACTTTTTTTTTTGGAGGGGTAGTACTATTAGACCCCCAATTAGGAAACTCAAAAATGTATATCATTAACCTTATTTATACTAATCCCAAATCATAATCCTAACATAATTAGGAAACAAATCATGAGATAATAAGGAAATATTGGAACCAATCCTTGGAGATAATACGGAAACTAATCTTAAGATTTTAATATATAAGTGAGATAATATTGTATATTGTTCATATATTCTAATGCACCTCTTTCTTTTTTAACTCAACAAAATTTATATGCAGTTATGACATATTTGCCTCAAGATTTTCGAGGAACACTAATTAGACAACAACGGGAACGCTCAGAGAGGAATAAGCAAGCAGAGGTTGACACTTTGGTAAATTCTGGTGGTAGCATACACGACCGGTATGCTTTGCTGTGGAAACAGCAAATGGACAGGTGTGGCTCAACCCTTGTCTGGTTGGTTTTGCATGAGTTAATAAGATAAATATATTAAACAACTTTCTGGTCATAGGAGAAGGCAATTAGCTCAGCTTGGTTCTGCAACAGGAGTCTATAAAACACTTGTGAAGTACCTTGTTGGGGTTCCTCAGGTATGGCTATCTTAAATTGTTAACTCATGGCTGTGCTGGCCTATTATTCTTTTTTCCTGTTTTGCATCTATTCTCTCACACTGTCTACTTGTGTAATTTGTTTTAGCTTATACATTTTAGGTTTAATTACCCATTTGGTCCCTATAGTTGCAACAACTTCTCCTTTTAGTTCCTATATTTGCAATCACCTTTTTCTCCTTGCTGTCTAAAGTCACCTAACACCTTTGAGATGAAGGTGGATTAAATGAGCCATGCCACATTCGTTTCAAACTATGTAAATGGATACTTGATAGTGAGGTCCAAAAGGGTAAAGAATTGCAACTATAGGGACCAAAATGAGATGTTTTAAACTATACGGACTAAAAGGGAAAGTTATTACCGCTATAGGAAACAAATGGGTAATTTCAATGTTTTCAAATAATGAGGCTAGCTCCATCTTTCAGGTTTTTCTGATCATCTTGATATGTGACTGATATCATCATCTTTACTTTTCTGATCAATTTGTTTGTATTTGAACTAAACTCTATGTATTTGACTATTTGGATTTGGATTAGTACTTGGTATCTTTACTCATTCCAAGATATTTTTCTGTGAGTTGTAGGTATTACTTGATTTTACTCGGCAGATAAATGATGACGATGGGTACAAAATTGCTGTTTTTCAGTGTTGTTCGAGTTTTCTTTCATAATATTTGCATATAATAATAATAATAACTCTTATCTTCTGGTAGGCCCATGGAGGAACAGCGTCATCGCTATGGACCACCATTGTACAGCCTCACCTCGATGATTCTTTCTATTCGACTCTTCCTTTCATTATCATGGGCACGATATGATGCTAACAAGTTGTGAGATACTCTGCATCTTTAGTAGTTTAATGCTTCAATTATGGGGTTTTATGGTTGATTTTGCTAAATTACTATTATTTCTATGAATATTGAGGACCAGCAATTATGTAAAGTCTAATGTATTGGAATAGGATATGACTCACTATGATCCTCTTCTATCTTGGAAATGACTGTCTAATCATGAAATTTTTTATTTTTCTAATCTGAGTTTTATTTAATAGTAAGTAACTTGGATATAATCAATTGCTTAATGGAAAAAAGAACTTTTCCACTGATGATCATCTTTTCTATAACAGACATATGTCTGCTAGATCTTCAAACATCATGGGGTTTTCTACTTGCTGGCTTTAGCCATGATTTCGTCTGGCTTGGATTTTTGCAATTGTTAGGAATATGATGAGTTAAAAATATTTCTAATATAGTTAATTACTTCAATGTAATGAGGCACCACCCATTTTGTAACCTGAATTGTTTGTCATATCAGGGAATTGATAGAAGGAGGATTGTCTTGTTGAGATGTTCCTTGTTTTCTTTTATTTGGTGCTTTGGTTAAGTGAGGTTTTAGAACTCATTTGAGTTAGAAGATTATTTTAGGACAAAACTTGTATACAGTTCTTTATTGTTGTTTACACTGTTCTCCAATCAAAATTGGAGTTTCATCTAGGTAATTTGCATGATCTTTTAATGCAAATTTTTACTACACAAATTACCTAGGTAAAACTCCAATTTTGATGGGAGAATTGCAGAAACAGCACCTATGGAACTGTATCTAAGTTTTGTCCATCATTTTATCATGATACAGAACTGGACATCTTGTGGGACTTCTTCTATTGTTTAGATAGATTGAGAGGCTTTTTAATTTCCTTTCATGGAAGATGTAGTGTTTTGGTAATATTTTAGAACGTGGAGCACTTTTGTAACACTTTATCTTCTCTCTCTGTATAATTTGATAGAAAAATGGAACAAATTGCTGTCCTGGAACAAGCTGTTGATGTCTATACCATGGAGTTGGAAAGGTTTTTGACATTTATCAGGTACAATAATGCTCATCTTGATGTTTCTCATGCTTTTAACTTTTGGGCCATAATTGTTATTTGTTAATAATCACGTTAAATTGTTTGTACTAGTAAAATTAAAATGATTCTTACACCATTCATGACTTTTTAATAACCCTATGTTGGATAATAAGTTTCTATCATACAGATCCTGTTTACAAAATCTTAGATTAATACAGACCCCTAGATTGAACTAGGCTCTGATACATTAGATGTTTAGGAAATTGTTTCTAATACAGACCACACACTATGGTATTTATACTTACATGAATGGGGTGAAGTGATAAAGGCTAATAAAGTCATAATGATATGTTACATATGATTAAAGCGAATTAGACATGTAACACGTGCTACATATGCTATATCTAACAGATAAATTCCTTAATTTAATATTCTATTCTAACACTCCATTCATGCTGGAGTGTATTTATCTTATGCACCAACTGTTACCATATGATTGACCTGAGGATGTCTAAGGGACTTGATAATATCTATCTGTTGATTATACGTTTCTCTCGGCCGAACTTTTCTGATTGGATTTTAGGCTACAAGTAGAGCTGCTCCATTATGTATTATGAGCTTCATTGAAGTTTGGATTCACTGTTGTTTGTTAGACTTGAGTGAATTGCATACATGAACTGGGTAGTTTTGTTTAGATATTATCTGGATTAAAGTATTAAACCAGAGAAAGGTCACAGACTTTCAATACTAATTACTCACTTAAAACACCACGCAATAGCCAGTAACTATCATACAAATAACTGCCTAAGCACACAAACACTAATGATTTAGATCCATAACTTCTTAAATAAACTGCCTAAAGAGACATCACATAACCGTCCTATCATGTTCAACTTTCTGAAATCTGAACTGTCTTAGCTGTATGTGTTCACATGTTCCATTTTTCTATATTTTGCTTTGCAACTGCCTCCCCCTATCAACCTAAGGTTTTAGGTTGAACTGGTTGTTAGACTTTAGAGTTTTCAACATGAAATTTGTTATTGTTCTCACTTCTGCTAGATTTCTAGTTCTTGTTGACCAACCTGCTAGGTTTTGTGTGTGTTTTTTTTATCAGTGAGGTCTTTGCAAATGCACCTTTTTTTATTTCAGCAGAGGTTGCTGGTGCATTGGAAGCAAGGTAAATATTAAATCTTGCTTTATTGTATGATTTTCTCTATTTTCAAGTAATTTTTGAAGTTTGTTCATTTCAGGAAAAATGATGACTACAAAGAGATAAATGTTCCAGCCGGGAAAACTTACGAGGTATATGTACTAGGGCTGTGAAATTTATTAACTTTCTTTTTATTTTTTTATCATGACATGTTTATATTAGCTAGTTACGGGTATGACCATAGTTGTCAATCTCGAATTGTGGCCCAAAAGGCCAAAAAGACTTTGGGATAGTGAGATTACCGCCATGTTGACTTTTAGGTATACAAAAGTAATTTATAGTGCACTCAAGGTTATTAAACTCGAGAGTTTACGTAGACTCGTATAAGTTCCATACACTCGATTCATAGACTCGTTTCGTATAAAAATAATAACAAAATATTTATAGATAACATAATAATTAAACATTTCAACAACATAATAAAGTAAAATAGTAAACCATAAATTTCACAATACTTAAATAACCAAGTTTAGTAATGCATCACTATTAGATAATAACTTGCGGAGGCGATTGTAGTGGTAGGACATTCCCATTGAGGGTTTAATGTTGTTAGAAGTGATGATTCTTTGATTCAGAAACAACACACCAAATGAAGGTATGTTGAATCCTAAATGCTCAGAAAACAATCCAAAATAACCTGTGTTTTGGTCTAATTATTTTAACTTGTTGATCCAATGGTAAACACGAGAGTCTACCTAGTTTACTAAAAAGAGAGTTTACACATGAATCAATTCGCAGAGGATTAGTGGACTCATAAACTTATAAGAGTTAGCGAGTTAACTCGAGAATTTGATAGTCATACTAAATAAAAAACCTAAATTGAAGGCATTTTCATCATTAATGATCAAAAGCCAAAGTAACATAGTCTAGATACACGTTAACCATAAGATGAAATTAACAAATCAATAACTTAGGGATGAGAGTTGCAAACCACACAAAAGAAAAGATAGGAGGTAGGGATGGCAAAATGGACTCGGACCCTATGGGTACTCTCAATAGTATCCGCAAGCAGGGAGGGTAATTACTTGTTTATTGGGACTAGGAATGGGGGTGGGTATTTACCCGCAATTTTTTGCTGGGATGGGTGCGGGTACGGGTACTATAGTACCTGCTGTGTCCCGCCTTGCCCTGCAAATATGTATCATAAGTATTGAATATTAATTTATTAAAATATGTTACATAAGTAAATAATTTATATTATATATATATATATATATATATATATATTTTTTTTTTTTTCTATAAAAAATTATATTTACCTAATTTTATGACCAACAATAAGAGTCTAACATAGAATAGTGAATTCTAATTCAACATACCTTATATTATTTTATTTAAGAATATTGAACTATTATGATTAGTTATTTTAAGATTGACTTCAAATTGTGAATGATATTTTGTTTTGTTTGCTGCTTCAATTAGTAGTGTAGATAGTTGCACATATTTAATGACTTATCTTTGTAAAGTTTGATGATTATATTTTTAATGTTTATTTATGACTTAAGTTTCGGAAAATCAATGTTATGTTTGCTTGTTTTTAATATTACCTTGTGTCTCATATATTAGAGATAAAATGTAATATTTTCTTGGTCCTAATTATAAGAAGCATACGACTACTTTATTAGTAAATTTTTTATTTACCCCTAATTAATTATGAGGTCTATTAATGATATGCACTCATTTCTCCATGAAAATTAGTGCACTTATTGAGCTATCAACAAAACAATGCATACTTATTGGTTAAATAAATTATCTTTGAAAAATAATCACCTCTTGAACCATTTAATGTCATGGGTAGTCTTGAAATAAAGTTTAAATTTATGACAAATTAACTAAACTAACCACTTCTATTAGTCTCGATGAATTAAGTAATTGTTTCTTTTATATATATAGGACCAGAGGTAGTATTATGCGTAGATGCATTTAATGTTATATTTGGATTACTTAAGAGAAAATTTTCAATCTATTTGTAGTAATTTTCTAATTAATATATTTTTTTATAGATTTATTAACTTTATACAAGTAAAGTATGGGTCACCAGTGCGGGTATGTGTATATAAGTACCCAACAGGTACGGGAATGAAGATTAAAGTTGTTACCCGCACAGATATGGGGGTAGGTACGAATATTTTTTAAAACACGGGTATGAGGACGGTACTATAAGACCCTATCCATTGTCATCCGTAATCGGAGGTCTTGAAGCAGAACAGAGGAGATCACAAACCTGCAGAAACAGATTAGACATGTACTGCCATTGGATGGTGATAGATGGGACAGGGGGGGCAACAAATTTCACGAATACAGGGGGGAATGGGGTCCCCAAATAACTAGGTGATTCACTCAAAACTGTCAAGCTAAGTGCATTTTTTCCCTGTCTGATGAAGGCATGGCTGTGATGTCGTGATGTCAAAATACAATATGACAGCCAGCACATCACATGGAGAGGGGCCAGCTACATGATGCGGCACATGATAGCATTGCAAACTTGCACAATTAACTAGTTTGGCTATTACTATAGGTGAATGACATGCTTCATTGTGTTCAAATGATCTTAGCATAAACCGCATAATTAACTGGTTGTATATCAACTTATTAACATAATTAACTGCTTGTACATCAACATTCTCCGGGGCTATTGGTCCACTGGGCAGGCATGATTTTCAAAATACCTGTTAGGCTAGGCTTTGGATACCATCTTAAAATAAGAGAAGCAGAGGAATAATTGATTAAAACCCGTGTGTTCGAGTACACAACAGATACGTGTTTATTTAGGCTAATTATATTAATTATACATAAATAGAGTATATTATCTTTCCTCTAAATCAAAGGTTATGTGCCTATAATCCATTATTATTACTAAATACAGAATATTATATTCTGATTTTCAACAATTATGATTTAAAAATTCTGGTGGTTCTCTTATTTGTGTTGGGTTCAATTTGTCAAATGTCTATTTATATGAACAAATTAGAAAAAAATGACTGAATAATGGTTAATAGTTTCATTGAAATTTTATATCCATTGCAATTAATTTTTGTTTCCTCATTGGAATTTTCGGATCGTGATCTCAATATCCTCTTCTATTATGTATCATGGTTTTGTGTAGCTCGCATGAAATTCAGGCTTGTTTAGAAATAGAGAATATAGATATAGAGATTTTGTTTTGCTAAATTTTGGTCCTTTTTATTTATAGAAGCTTCATATTATGTGGGCCAGGCATTTATTGGCCTATTCAAAACTTCATACTATGTTGAAGGTTGCACCAGAAGCATTCGATAGTTACAGTTACTAGTTAGGACTGACAACAGTCAGTTAGTTGGAAGTTAGTTCTTGGAAGCCTTACCCCCTGTACGCCAACACACATGTATATTTCTGTATTTTCTGACAACTGTAACAATTCAATACTCATAATAAGAATTTCAGTTTCAGAAACAGGATCCCTCTCAATTCTCTCATTTTCTTTCTCTTTGTTATTCTTTCCTTTTCTCACATTATGAACATCAATAGAAAACATAAGTCTGTTCACGTATTTGAATTCCTTCATGCAATATAGGACTTAACATAGGCTTGCAGGCCTGCCTCAGCCAGAGCCTTAAATCGAAGCCTGTGATCGATATTATGGTCCACGACCAATTTATAGCAAAGCAGGCCTAGGATATTATATTCAAAGCTTGGCTTGCCCAGCCTATATCCAATGCTTGATATGTGCATATACTGGTTTTGTTTATTAAAATATACGGTTTGTTTTGTAGGCATATAAGTATCATGCTAGATGTTTGTAAATGTGTTTATATTTTTATATTCTTTTTTCATTACAAAAATAAAAATGTGAAAAACTTTTGATCAATGACTATTAGAGAATATGTATCTTAACCTATGGATTTGACTTAGTTTATGAAAGCATTGTGAAATGATTAGTTACTACTAGTTTAGGTGGTATGAGGATAACTTATATAAGGAGACTTGTGCCAATTTATTCACAATCGTAGATGTGTCAAAACTCCTGATGTCTTTGTCATAAAATATGTATTTATCATTTATTTTTTAGGCTTAAATTTTGAACTTAGTGCATAATAGTTCAACTTAATTTGGGATAATATTACTTGGGAGTTGGGACAGTGTTGTAAGAATTTTACTTGAGAGATTCCCTAGCTCTTTGATTTATGGTGTAAGGATGCGCTAGAGAATTACCATAATTTAGGAAAGGATATACAAGATTAAGATTTACAAATATAATCTAGCCCAGCCTAACTGTCCTAGAAAGCAGCTGCACGTTGGGATAGCTAGGGTTTTGATGGAAACTCTGAGTTCAGGGCAGTTATGACAGTTATGTGTTGAAAATAACTGCTTTAGAAAACAGTTATGTATTAGAAACTCCAGGATTATGTAAAATAACTGGTTGTAGTTAATTTTATATTAGAAACTGCAGGATAGCAGATATGTGTAGAGAATCACTGCTGGTTGTTATGTATTAGGAGTATATATTTGATAGAAGGCTGTGTAATTAGGCAGTGTGTGAAGTTATTTGTAATTTGTGGACAGAGAATACTCTGTGTAGGAGACTTTCGTCTCTGAGATAGCAGGTGCTTTGCTGTATTGTGAGTGATTAGAGTGTTCTATGTTATATTTTATTACTTATCAATTGGTATTCTGTCAGTTTTTGTGGACTTTGATCAGGCATATTTGACATTGGCTCTAATATCAACTTGAGAGATGCCTCTCACCTCTTTGATCTACATACTGTAAGGATGTACAAGAGAATCCCCATAATTTTGAAAAGGATCATACACGATTTACAAATATAATCTAGCTTAATTGTGTACAACTAACGGAAATAATTAGGATACAATAATCCTAACTTGTGCAAACATTCTAACACATAGGTGTTTTGTACCCAACATTCTCATATAGATATCTATTAGAGTATTAGTAGAGCTACTAGCATGATTGACAAATAATTGTTGCCAATTTATTTAATTTATAAATTATTTCTTTGTACACTTTTTGTCCTTTTGTAATTTGTGCATGATTTAGTGCTACTGTTATCTCATTTGAGATTTCCTACTGAATGAATCTATGACTCGGTTTCACTTGTTATTACTTGAGAAAATGTTTGATTGGGCTGTTTTATGATGTTAATATGATAGAAGGTTTTTTATCCTACTTCAGGTTTTACTCTCTGTTGATGCTGTAAACTCATACATTGCTTGGGATTTTTCATTGGTGCAAGGCACTATAAATATGGTATCATTGCTGACTTGCTGTGCTGCTGCACCTTGATTTGAAAATGTTATAATATTTTTCATTGGCGTCCCTTTGTAGTGATCTATCTTTTATTATTTGTCAGGATATTGGATTTAGTTTGGAGTTTCTAAGTCCTACGGGGGAAAAAACTGTAAGTTTGAATGACATTTCTCTTTTGTTATCTGTATCATATCCTCAATCGTTTTTTCTCTGCCTTTCTGGTTTCTCTCTGTTGGAAAAATGCCTTCGTTATTCAGTCATGGAGGTTACTAAATAATTAATTGTCAATAGACTGAGTCTTTTAGGTGATATTATAGTGATGCTTTCTGTTGTGTGCTTGAAATGCTTGCTGATATAAAATAAAGTGTTCAGTTTCTTTGCCTTTCCATATATATTTAGTTTGTTTTTGCTTTGTCCTTCCATATAACAATACTCTTATCTCTCATTGCCCCACTGCCAAGAGCATCCACCACTGAGCTCCGGTGACCTTCTCCAACCACCACCACTTGCCGGTGACCTGAACCGCAATGGTTAGAGCTCTAGAGTTCATCACCAACAGTTTTCCCCCCCTTTTTTTTCTTCCTTTTATTCCCTTTTCTTTTTCTCTCCATTTTTTCTTCGCTACTTCATGTTGTTCAACTGAGTCTTTCTTTTGTCTTTGTTTCTTGTTTTCAGTTTGCCTTCTTGCCTTGGTCTTTCACTCTTTTTCTCTGTTTTCAGTTCATCTTCTCTGTTTTCTTAATTATACTCTTTTTTAATTCTTCTCTGTTTTCAGTTCACCTGTGTTTTCAATTCATCTTCTCCGTTTTCTCTGCATTATAGATATTTTTTCTTTTTCTGAATTCTATTTATTTTTACTTTGTGTTTGCATTGCTTTTTATGATTTTGTTGTTGTTTTGAACTCTTGAAATAAATGAAAATCAGATTGTTATTAGTTTATGACATTGTTCTTATAAGACTTATGATATTTAGAATTTAGTCTATGGTTCTTGAGACATTTTGTTTGTATTTTTAGTTTTTTATTTATTTCTAATTTTTTTAGTATTTATACATATATATTATTTTTATTTTGTCCGCCATGCCATCAGCCTTTAGCCTTCATCTGCCATTCATAACATTGTTTTCACTGCCATTCATAACATTGTTTTCACTTTTTCTGTTTTGTTCTCTTTCTCGATGTTTGTTTTGCCATTTCTCATTTTTATGGTGGCTGATTCATTATGACACATGACACAGCTGATGTTACCTTACCGCCGTTACGAGTCTGACCAAGTGAGTTTTTCATGTTCGTTGCAGCTTAATTATTTAACTAGGCATTTGATATGTATGTACTCATCTTAGTTTTTGTGCCTAAAATGTTAGGGGAACTTCTGCACGTTAATGGCTGGAAGCTATAAACTGATCTGGGACAACACATATTCAACCTTTTTCAAAAAGGTAATGTATATAGGCATGTTGACGAATTCAGTGAGATGCAAACTATCACATGATTAGATACTGATCAAATTGCATAGGAAATATGAAATCTGATTAGAGACTACCTTCTTTAGAGCATATGTTCCTGGGTGGATAGACTCGTTCTCCCTCAGTCATCACTAAAACATTATCTGTTCATTGTTATTGTGCGGTGGTTCTCCTTGAGTCATCACTATCACATTATTTGCTCATTGTCATTGTGTGAATGATTTATTTCTTTTGTTGCTGCTACGCATTGGCTTCACACGTTTTTCAATTTCATTTTTCTTGTTAGTGTTAGGGTTCCTTTACTTATTTCTTCCTATGACAGTATTTGTTGCTACGTATTGCTCATGGACTGGGAATGTACCGCCAATGGTACAATTTTTTAACCTGTTACTTATTATATATGGACTATAGGTGCTACGGTACAAGATAGATTGTATACCTCCCGTCACAGATTCAGTGCAGTCTGACTGAAGCAAGAATGCTGGAGAAGGCCTTGTGCTTGAGACAGGATAGCTGATGATTCATTTGCTAGTCATTTTAATCTTTTTAGAAACAAATGTTCCAATTACTCATGTCAAGATTGATACACATTTAATTGTGAAGAGGAAATGAACGGGAAAAATTAATCTTTTGTATAAAAATTTTATTGCTATACATTTAACGTGTGACTGTAGGTTGTAGCCTGTAGCAACCTGTAGCAAGATGTGATTGTGCTACAATGGGCCAAAACGGAATCCCTCGGGGAAACATGTGTATACTTATTTTTTTTTTTTTTTTTTTATGTTTTCAAACTACTTCTATTTCCTCTCATCTCCACCCTCTTGCCTTCCTTGCACCCTCCCACTTTTTTTTCTCACCTTGTCTCACCCCTCCCATTTACAGTTTTACACCCTCTCTCTTGTCGTCTCAATCTTTCATTTTTTTTTTTTCGTTTTTCACAAATTTTACAAAAATTAGTTCCTGTAATGTAAATTTACACTACAAAAACTAATTATTGTAATTTATTATTTTATGCATTATGTAAACTAATTTAAGCAATGTAAAAAAATTACATTATAGAAACTACTTTTTATAAGCTATTTCTTTTATATCATAGAAACTAGTTTTATAATGTATTTAGTAATATTGGGTCACTCTTTCAAAAATGCGTAACGGAAACTTTTTTAGGAATAGTTTTTTTTTTCCAAAAAAATAAAATAAAATTGGCAAAGGATTTGTGTAGCAACTTCAATGGATATATATCATCTCTATGATGAAATCTTAATCTCCTTTTATTTTAACATTTAATAATTTTAATACATGAATAGGACTTAACTATATTTTTGGTAAATATGTTTTTTTAAGTGATGGATAAAATATGTTTTTTTAAGTGATGGATAAAATATGTTTTTAATTTTTACATTTTTATTAGATTTTTTTTTCAATCCTTGAATTTTCATATTGTTTAATTTAGATCCTGGATTTTAAAAGAAACTAGTTTTGGTACCTCCTCACAAATGGTGTGAACTTTCTTATGCCGAGGGACTAGAAATACTTTTTCTTATTTAAGTTTGGAGACTAAAAATAAGATTCAATGAAAATATAGGGATTGAAATTATTTTATCTTTATATTTTGTTAGGAAAGGTATACATCTCTACAAATTGTCCCCCCTTTTTATTGTGATTTTTTTCTGTAATTTACAATGACTTGATGTCAAGTCTTAATTATTAATTAAACTTCAATCGACACAAACACTTTCTAGGTTGCATCTTTTACAAGAATTATTTTGCATATAATGGTAGTTAAAAATTACCACTATTCATAATTTTATTTAAAAGAAAACTTGTTTTCCTTTCTATAACTCTCCACAAAGAAAAGAACTCTAACGTGTAGAAGCAAAGACTTTGTCTTTGATGTTTTGATGATGATCGTGATGATTTGATAAAAATGCGCTTCTCAAGTTTAATTCAAGACAAATGATCCAAGAATACAAGATACAACATCAAGAAAATCTCTAGTATTTTAGGAAGGGAATTCCTAATTGAAATAGCAAAAGGTTTGGCTAAGAAATTTAAGTTAAAAAGTCTTTTTCAAGAGATTTACTCTCTGGTAATCGATTACCAGTGGCCAAAATGATTTACAACAACTATTAAAAATTTGAATTCAAATTTTACACTATGTAATCAATTACACAATATTGGTAATCGATTACCAGCAGTTAATAAACGTTTTAATTCAAATTTTAAAGTCTGTAATCGATTACACAAATCCTGTAATCGATTACCAGAAGAGATTTTCAGAAAATTATTTCCAAGAGTCACATCTTTTCAAATGGTTTTTACATGGCCACCAAAGGTCTATTTGTATGTGACTTGGAACACGAATTTGCTCAGAATTTTTCATAACAAAAAGTCTTATTCTCTCAAAGAGAAAAAACATTTTATCCTCTTAAGAATTCCTTGGCCAATACACTTGCAATTCAATAAGGAATTAATTGAGTGCTCAGATTGTACAATCTATCTCTTTCAAGAGAGATTTATTCTTCTTTTCTTTCTAAATTCTCAAAAGGGATTGAGAGACCGAGGGTCGCTTGTTGTAAAGAAATCTGAACACAAAGGAAAGATTGTCCTTGTGTGTTCAGAACTTGTAAAGGGATTTTACAAGATAGTGAAACTCTCAAGCGGGTTACTTGGGGTCTGGACGTAGGCACAAGGGTGTGGCCGAACTAGTATAAATTTGAGTTTGCACTTTCTCTTCCCTTAAACTCTTTTATTTATTATTGCTTTGCATTTATATTCAGATTGTTTTATTTGTATCATTATTTAAGAGTTCATTTTTAAGGGAACTTGTAACTTGCATTGAAATTAAAATAGAATTTTAATTGGGGAAATAGTTTGCAATATCTTAATTCAACCCCCCTTCTTAAGATATCTGAGGCCACTTGTTTAACATAACGAAGGGGTTGACACAATAAAGTTATAGATTAAATCTTAATTGAATCACATGAGCACACAATCATTTAACAACTAGAGTCATAACTGAACTACACAAAAAAGAATATGTTTTTAGTTCTACCAATGACATCAAAAGCAAAGAAGGAGGATGGTCTAGATGATTGAGCAATGAAAGATGTGGGAAAGTGAAGTTTAGTGTTGGGGTCATCTTAATTGTGATTGATTGTTGCTTGCTTAAAATTAATTGAATGGTCTATGTTTCTATCCCTCTAATTATGGTCATTGTGTTATATTTGTCTCAACTGGTTGCTGAATGGATGTGAATTTTCAAAAGTAAGGGTATATGCAAGTTACAATATTCATGTGAAAAGGGTTTTGTTAAATTAGAATGGGAAATCCTAAATGTTTCCTTTTCATTCTGAAACATAGCTTGAAACCATTAATTCCACAAGTCTAAATCTCAAGCCAATACAATTGTCACTCATATGTGTTAACTTATTGACAAGTGTACCAATTTTATCACAAGTAGTAAAGATTAAAATGGAAGTCTAAGTGTCAAATCAACAGAGACTTTGGTTGTACTTAAGTGATGCAAACCCAATTATTAAACAATGAGAAGGAAGAAAAGAAGAAATAGATAAATAATTGTAAGTGTGAAATTTACAGTAAAACAAAGAAAAAGATGTCACGAAAAATAAACAATTTAATGCAAAAAGATGAAATCAGAATGTTATGATGTTGGGGTCTAGTATGCCAAAACTACTTATAATGTATTGTAGTAGATTTTCTCTAATTAATGAAATCCTTGTTTCCACCCGCATCTAGTGAATTACCCTATCTTTGGTTTCCCACACGAAGGGCCTAGTTTATTTATCCTTTTCCCCCAAATTTCTTTGTAGAGATAAAATAACAAACCACATTAAAATAAGAGATTCAAAAATTCTTGGGCAAAATAAATGTTAATCTATTTCTATCAATGAATTTATTCAGATACCCTTCCCCAGTTCTTTGGAAAATAACCATTTTTCAATGCATTACCCTCTAAAAATTATACGGTGATTAGACCATAATAACAAAAAAACACAGAGAAGAATAATAGAAACAAAATTGCATTAAATAGATAATAGGAAAGAATTACATTACAAGAGTTTGACCTCCAGGCTCTCAACAACAGGGGTTTAGCCTTTTATAACCATAAGAGACTTTACACTTCAGGGGTTAATGAAAGAAATAGCTGAATGACTAATAACAAGAAAAAGGGGAATGACTAGAAGAGAGAGGGGCGGGTTTCCCCTAAGGGATAGGCCAAGACTTTGGATAGCTCTGAGACTTGGTGTATTTTTTCTTCTGCTTCCTCCTCCTTAATTTTCACGCTAAGCGCTCATTTGGGCTTCACTGTGGGCTTTCTGCGCGGTAAGCTTGCAGCACGTGCTAAGCGAGTTGTCTAATTCTTTCAACTTTTTTTCAAGGTCTTTTCTTCTAGTTTTTCCATCAATTTTTCCTCTAAAGCACTTGAAATCTTCTGTTTTTGAATTCTGCTAATAAAAAATTGCAAAAATGTTAATTTCTTCATTATTTCCTTAAAAAAATAATAAAGTAAAGAAATTACACCCATTTATTAGCCAAAATTGACTATTAAATTAGTTCAGACTTCGCAGTTATCAACTCTCCAAATTAAAACATTTGCTTGTCCTTAAGCAAAAGACAAGTTTTGAGTGTGCCAACACATGAGATAATTGCAAATCCTTTTAAACCTTTCAATGAATGGTCTTAAGCTTGCATTTGTCTTGATCTTGTGATGGAAGCATGAAGGAATACACATGGAGATGAAAAAGGTTAGCAAGTAAAAATTTCATCAAGGCAGACTTACCACACTTCATTCCTCACTAGGCCAGTGTTTCTCTTAGCACACAAGTATCTCGACTTTGAGTATTTTCAAAATCAACAGTTGAACCAATGTTTCCAACTTTGCACTTCTTCTCAGTTAAAGCAATCATACATACATATTGTGGATCACTAAGGGCTTTTTAGGCTTGTAACTTGGCTGGGCTAAGAAGGAACTCATGGTTTTTCTTGGGAAAACAAAGTGAAGTTATAAGAGAGCACCTACCTTATAACCCATGACTTGTATTTCAAAAGACCCAACTGCCTTCTATTCCTAACAACACACAAAATTTATTTGGACTTAAGTTGCTATCAACTTTTTATTTGAACTCAAGGCTTGCTTCTCTTTTTTGTTTTTGTTTTTTTGCTTTTTCTTTTTTCTATTTTTCATTTTTTTACAATAGAAATTGACTTGGTATTGCAACAACTCATCATATTTTATCTTAGCATGCGTGCTGTTGGTGATGTTTTTGAGTGTTTTTTTTTCACCCAACCAAAATTCCAACTCCCCCAAATTAAGGGTAAATTTGCCTTGACTCGTGCTCTCCTACAACCTAAGATAAGATGGTCATTTATTTCATTAGGCTCAGGAAAAAAAATAATTAATTGCATTAGGCTTAACAGGGTGCAAGGGATTCATTCAAATAACAGGTTGGTTATTTGGCTAAGTGGCTAAGAAAAACAAACAAGACCTTGATCATTTCCACCCTATGTATGTACCCAAACAATCTAAGAATCATGCAAAATCAGAAAATTAAGAACAATTGTTCTCTCATAGTTACAAGGTCACACATCTCACCGGAAATTTATGAAGTGTTTGGCTTACCATACTATGATTTCCGTTCAGACATGCTAACCTCTTTACTCTTGTGCTTTCGATTCACTTTATCACTCACAATGACGCCTGCTCACAAAAGAATGAAAACTTTCACAATTATCTCATTAGTACACAATATCTCATGCATCAATTCATCCAGAACAAGTCACAACCAATTACTAAACTTTCTATGTCTCTATCATGCAATTTTTTTTATTCAATGACTGAAATTAAACTACTGGAATTAACCGCTGAAATTAAATTAAAGAAACTAAAGGAAAAGAAAATTAAAGAAAAGAAAAAAAAGTCTTGGTAGAAAAATGGGCCCCAATCCTATGTAGGCCCTGGATCCTAAGTTCTGTGAGCATCACTGATGTTCGCAACATAATCATCATCAACTTCAACATCTACGGCATCATCATCAGCAACACCTAAGGTGTCACCCCCCCCCCCCCCCCTAACAGAAGGAATTTGGACTCCTGGCCAAGCAACCTGGGCTAGGAATGCCTCTGGTGTCATCACTAGCTACTGGAGGGAGAGATGGTGGAGGCTCTGCATCAGTAGGTACTGACCGTGGTGGAGGCTATGCATCATAGTGAGGAGCTGATCCGGCTGAGAAAAAGGCAGAGAATGGCCAGTAGGTGGGTGAGAGACGCCTGGAGGAGGGACCGCTGGTGGAGGATCTGGTGAAATGTCTAGAGTGGCTCGGGCCCTAACCTGTTTTGGCCCCAGGAAGACACTAGAAGAGTCTATAGGATTCACAATTGACTTGGCTTCATCTTCTTCTAGAAACACAGAATTCAGGTGCCCCCCCAACAAGGTTAGCTTTTTGCTCATTTTCCTCCACCTTAAAACAAGTCTTACTATTACTTGGATGCTCATTCGCCTCAAACAAGTTCAAGGTGACTTTCTGGTCCTCTACACTCACCTCCAAGTTGCCTTTCCCCATGTCCACAACACACTTTACAGTTAGCATGAATGGCCGCCCCAGAATCAAGGGGATCTCAACATCTTCTTCAATGTCCATGATTATAAAGTCCACCGGAAAAGTGAGTTGATGGACTTTGACCAGGATGTCTTCTACCACTCCGAATGGTCTTGTGATGGAGCGATCTGCCAGTTGTAGTGTCATCCTTGTAGGGTCAATTTTGAGGTTCCCTATTCTTCTGCACATAGAAAGCGACATCAAATTGATACTTGCTCCTAGGTCAATAAGAGTCTTACCTAGGGATACACTCCCAATAGAGCATGGGACGGTGATGCTTCCTAGATCTTTGAACTTGGGAGGTAGTTTTTGGATTACTACACTGCAATTTCCTCCCACCTCAATGGTTTCGCTGTTGATGTACTTTCCCTTTTTTGTGAGGAGGTCCTTTAAGAACTTTGTGTAAAGTGACATTTGTTGTAAGGCCTCTCCAAAAGGGATAGTAATCTCCAGCTGTTGGAATATGTCAAGGAATCGCTAGAAGTAGCGTTCCTTGTCCTTCTTTGATGGCATCAGAGGGTACGATGCCTCATTTGATGAGACTAGTGGCATCTCTCTTCTGTCCTCCCGAGCAAAGCCTACAACGCGCCAAGCGAGCTGTCCAATTATTTCTACTTTTCTTCGAGGCCTTTTCTTCCAGTTTTTGCATCAATTTTTCCTCTAAAGTACTTGAAATCTTCTATTTTTTGAATTTTTCCAATAAAAAATTGCAATGCTTTTAATTTCTTCATTATTTCCTTAAAGACAATAATAAAGTAAAGAAATTACATCCATTTATTAGCCAAAATTAACTATCAAATTAGCTCAGATTTTGCAGTTATCAGTCCGTAACTGAAAAATTGAGAAAATCTTTGCTGGGACCGTTCCTTTTCCTATGATGAGTCCTTATTTCCTTCTTTCTCCATCCAATTGTCTTCTGAGCCATTGTTGAGGTAGTTCGTTCACTTTATCCTTGTTGCATTTTGTGATTCTACAACTCTATTGTGACAATCCCTCTATTGCAATTATTATCAAATAGTAGTGGTTAAAAACTACCACTATATTTCATTACATCCAGTCATCCATATTTATATCTTATATTATGTTTGACAAAATCAGTTGGAAAGTTAATTGAAAGTTGGAAAGTTAATTGAAACTTGAAGAGTTAGTTGAAAGTTAAAAACTGAAAAAATCAACTTATTAAATTAAAAGGGTTCAATAAAATTAATTATAGAAGTAGTTGAAAAATATAAAATAATAATAAAATCACAATTTATTTAAAAAAGGTAACAAGTCGAATAAATATATTGAAGATACATATGAAAGAAAATATAAAAAATAAGAAGCTAACGTTTTAAAAAATACCACTTCAAGTAGTGTTTTAAAAAACATTAGAGACTACTAAGAAGTTATTAAAAAAAATTTATCAAGCAGTCAAATAAATTTTTCAGTTAGTAAAAATTAAAAATTAACTGAAATATCTTATCGAATATATTTTTAATGTATATGAAAAAAGAATATCTAAAGATAGGTTATGCCTCACTAAAGCACAACCCGCTAGCCTTACCAACAAGAAACATTTACATGTTTTATTGTACATATCTCTATAAGTAATATCCTTCGATATAAAACTGGAAAATAGACGTTATAAATATTTTGAAAGACGTTAAAACCAGTGAAAAGTTCATTTATAAAAAATTCGTACCAATTTTTTTCTTTGTTGTTGTTAAATTTAAAGGCCTGCGAATGGGATTGAAAATGTTTATAATATATTCCAATTTATTACCTTCTGGCTGAAAGCAATCCCTATGATTCTAACGAATAAACTGAATACGTATCTGGCAATAATACCTTAATACGATCCAAGGTTCAAAATAAAACTCGCATGGCAGAAGCTAGACTATCAGCAAGAATACGTGCATTACGAAAACTGTTAAAAAAGAATTCCAGTTTTTAAACTCAATCCATGCTAAAAATGACCTTGAACGAAGTATTGTAGTTTCAAGAGGGGTAGGGGTCAACTAAAATTGAGCATGCGCTTTGCAGAATCTAATGTATTACATAGTAGCATAGCAACGGTCATAGGCCCAACCCCGCCAGGCACAGGAGTAATAATGGATGCCACTTTTACGGCCTCTTCATAGCATACGTCACCTGCGAGGCGATAACCATCCTCGCAGCCAGGATCCTGAAACATTTAATTCTTATACTTGGTTAGTCAAGCAAAATATGAAAAACCTGTCTTAAGTCGTAAACGGCAACTTACCTCAACCGGAGTTGTACCAACATCGATCACAGCTGCACCAGGTTTTATCCAGTTCCCACGGACCAAATTAGGCACTCCAGCAGCTGAAACTACAATATCAGCTTCTGAGGTGATCTGTTCAGGGTTTTGTGTGAAGGCATGTATGACAGTGACTGTTGCATGGTGTCTCTGCCAACATATAAACGATATCACATATTCATGCAGAAGGAAACGAAAAAGTAAATAAGCCATGATTTCAGGCTTCTAACTGAAATGCATGTTTTACCTGCAATAACAAGGATGCTGGCAAACCCACAATATTACTTGTTCCAATCACTACGGCTTTTTTTCCCATAATCTCGACTCCTGATCTGATCAATAACTCAATACAGCCCTTTGGAGTACAAGGAGTAAACAGTGGCTCCCTTCCTCTTATGGCAAGATTCCCCATATTAAGGGGATGGAAACCATCCACATCTTTTTCTAGACATACAGCATCCAAAACTTTTTCCTCATCTAGATGCTGGCCCAAACGTTTAGCAATAAGTCAATCACACTAAATCAGCTAATATGAATGTATGCTAATCCACAATTGTTTAGTTGTTTGCTATGAATGTACAGCTGGCATGTAAACAACTAGTTGTACAGAAAAATAATGATGAAAAAATATATTTCACCTGCAAACAACTCCAAACGACCAAATTTAGATTAACAAAAATTTATTTTATCAATATCATCAAATTTGTTTACACGATAGCATAAATGCTATTGATATAAGTATAGTATCTATTTTATTCCCCATGTTCCTTTTTTCACGATAGCATCAAATTTTGTCTCCAAAGATGCACATGAGGATGTCTTGTTGCTTGTGATACACCTGTGTTTAGCTGGTTTAAGTAAGAGTAAGAGGTGCTTTCTAGTTATGTAAAAGATCTTCGGGTATGTAATTGTTTTGTTCCAGCGAGTAACATTGGGTTAGGTGTGTTGTGAGTGGGAAATGATGTACAGGTAATGGATAACCATTGTAGTCAAAGCAGAATGTGTGTGCTATCTAAAATCAGAAAACTGATCATCGAAAAGAAGAAATAAAATCAATTACTCTTGATAAGAGAGCTGGTCGTTCTGACTTTACTCTTGAAAAAATGATGTTCAAGACAGTTTTCTATAGAGCTGACGTGACTTTTGACTTATAACCTAAGCTTTCTACAGCAGGACAATTTCACTGCTAAGCAATGTGCTCAGGAATCGAATTTGAACCAATATTGATGCTACTTGCCCTTTTGCATAGTAGATCATGGTGAATGGATTTGTTGTCCTCCTCATTACATTTGATGCTCCTGAAATCACAAAACATCCATGAATTTGTGGATTTTGTTGCTATCCCAGACCTTAAGTTTTTTTGCTTGTTCCTTTCATGGGGGTTTACATGTTTTTAAAAATATAGTGCATTAACCTAGATTCCCATCACGGAAAATACATATGCATGACACCAAAGCTGCTTAAATAAGTATGAAGAGAAAAGTAAATACTTCATACCTGAGCAGAAGACTAAAGAGTAAAGGGTATGTATATTCGTGATAGCTTAAACCGTATACAGGATGTGTATCAACTATCAACATATAGATACAAGAAGCCAAAATAAGGAAAGAATGGAGCTAGATCTAAAGATATGATCCTAATTAGATAATGTATAGAAAATTTCCTGAAAGCAAGCCATCCACATACATACAAATTAAATCAGATATAAATAGGAACAAGTCAACTAAATCAAATTTGTATCATATCTCCTAGGATATCTTTGTAATATCTCAACAGAAATTAAAAAATAAAACGAGATCATATAAGGTACGGAAAAGAAGGAAAGAAATAGATTGAAAAGAAAAACAGAGGGTTGGCTTGCTTTGTTGGTGCAACAAATCAAATCAAAAGAAAAAAGTGTTAAACTATCACAGAAAGTTTTGAAGAAAATCGAATAAGGGAACAAATCAAGAAATATTATGAAATTTAAAAATCACAAAATAGAAATTATAAAAAAAATCTCTGCTATGACAAAATAAATACATCTTGAGATATCTTCTGATATTCTAACAAAAACAAAATCAAATTCTAAGATTTCTGTGAGTGTTATTTTGGAGTGTGCTTTTTTTTTTTTTTTTTACAATTCACACGATAAATTGGTAATTCAGAGGCTAAAGCCCTCTCCTTTCAGAGTAAACCAATTGTAATTATAGGTCCTAGCTCAAAAAATACTTCACTGGTTGACCATTTCCCAAAAAGAAAAAAGTTTGAAATAGTACGCCTTTTTCTTGAATATGAACACTCAGCAAATACTGAAGTCCATCTAATTTATTGTAAAAAGTCATAGATTCAGAAATTACTTGCGGTAGAGGAAGTTGCACAAGAATACCATGAATGGATGGATCTTTGTTAAATCTCATGATGGCATTTTGAACATCTGTTACTGCACAATCAGTGGGTAATTCAGTCACCAAAGACTTGATTCCAACTTCTTCACAGGCCATTATCTTGTTGCGAACGTAAGTTTGAGAATCCCTTCTTTGGCCCACTAAGATTACAGCTAATCCAGGAACTTTTCCTAGGCCTTTCTTCATTTGTCTTACCTTAGCAGCTATTTTTGATCTGATTTCCATGGATATCAACTTTCCATCAAGCACTACAGTAGTCTGCTCATTAACTGAGGCAAACATCAATCTCAATTCAGTATCTTACGGAATGAAATGGAAACAAGTAAGTTAAGAATGCATAATACAAGATAAAGAAAACAACGGAAATTTTAATAATCTATTCATAGGTATAAAAGCCAAAGAGTTTGAAGGACATTGTGTAAAGCTACACAGTTAATCTCATATTCATAGCTTTTATTGCAATCAATCAAGGCTGCTAATTACAAGGTAACATACAGAGCCTAACAGTTTGTTAGCACTTAGCATATGATTTGGAGAAACAAATTAAGAGGATTGTTACCAACACACTCTCTAATACACACCCTACTATTAAAATTTATTAAAAACTACAAAATCATGAGGTTCATTAAATAAGATGGGGGAACTACAAAATATTGTGATTTTCAATAAATTTCAACCAATAAAAGAGAGTGTGTTTAAAAGAGTGTATTCCAAGCATTTTTCATAAACTGATCCAGTAGAGCTTATTGTAATGTTGTATTCTTCTTAAGCATGTGAATCTTGCAGAGCCGTACTTCTAGCCACCATGTGGTTTATTTTGCTTTCCTTTCCTTCAAAGGTCTTAAGAGGACCATTTGTAGTTGTTGCCTTTCATTAAAGAAATGATTGTTACACACTGATGAAATTGAATAAACCTAGTAATCAAATATAGACCCTCTTGATCTGTCAATACTTGGAAAAAGAGAAGAGTGACTAGACATTTTACTTTGGAAGAGAATTGGAAGTAATACACATGTCTGGAGGAGTCTACAAATGACAGCAAAACCCAGGTTTTACTCAATTAAGTAAAAAAACTAAAGTTGAACAGCAGCAAAACATCTAAAGTTATAAAATTTAAGAACAAAACAAAAGTAAATAAAAGTATAGTCATTCCAAGGGAATAAGATACTTAGTTACGTACAGCTTTTATGTATTGCTGGAATACTCCGACATGAAGAAATAGGACTCCAGATGTCAGGAAGGTCCAGAGATGCAAGAGGTGGAGACATTAAAATTTGGCCTATTTGATTACCTTTCAAGGTATGAAGAAACCTTATTCTTAGTGGAATACGCTTTTTTAGATAATTTGTCCATGTAACAGTGACCAAGCCCATTATACTTATGAAGCTGTCATCAGCACCATTGCTGCCTGCAGCAAGTTTATCATGGAATCAATTATCTCTCTGTGTGTATTTTACTCTTTCTATACAAGGTTTAACAATAAACATAGGCGGTGGAATTGAAAAAAACAAGTACATGTGTGGAGGTCTTTTACACTGTAATTCAATCATAAACCTTGACTTTTATAATAATTGCTTAAAATTCATAGCAAGAATGATTTCTGATTGGCTTTGTACACTGACCATGCATACTATCAATCTTTATAACTTTAATTTAGGTAGTAGTTAAGAGTTAAACTGAATTGACATACGTTTAAACAAGGGAGAAAAGTTCAAATGACATGGTGAACCTATACAAGATCGTGGACAAATAAAAGTTACCCAAGGGCCAAAGCCTGAGATTCAAATTGACTGTAACTAGATAAGCAGACATACTGCCAGCCTACGACACTGATGCAAATTTTTTCAAGCATAGAAAAACATATAGAACCGTAAATGTATAATATCACGCAGCCTAGTCAAATTAAAACGTTTAAAGACTAAATATACGCCCTTCTTGATCCATTTGCTATGTGAAACACAGGTGAGATTGAGATGCATTTGTCGTTCTAACAGTATTACAATAATATGAACAGATGGTAGATTTAACTCAACCCTTTCAGTGATATGATAAATTAAACTTGAAACACCCTATGAATTACGAAATTAACTTAATTTGACGGCAAAGAAAAGCAATCAGAAAAAGGATGCTATGAAGGCACCTCAGTCACAGACCAGTTGGGTGTTGTGTTGTCGTCGTGATTTTCCGGGATAAGCAGTTTAAGACTGCTCGCCGCTGTGAAGCGACGAGGGCTTTAATTTGTATACGCTCTTCAATCTCCTCCTTTGAATTTCTTACTAATATATCTGACGGTTAAAAATGACCACTAAAGAAAAAGCCTCTTTAATGGGTTTGGCTAATACTTTAAGTAATTTTTGTTAGGGGTGTTTGCATTTTGTTTCCATTTTTTTTATCATGAACCAAAATTTAAAAAATATGCAATTTAGTTTGATCTAATTTTCATTTAAAATAAAATTTAAACTGAATCAAATCAATCTTTTACAATTTAGTTAGTTCGTTTTTTACAATTTTTGTCGCTATAAAATTGTTGACCATTTTATAATATAAATTTACTAAATAAAGCCTTCATACTTACTAACATATTCATATTTTCAAGTTTTCATATTTATAAATAGATGTCATATCTCATAGTAAAAATTATCATTGATGCCTTTATAACACTTTTTAAAAAGTCAAAATATTATATAGTACTAGCAATAAAGTGAACATAATACTTGTTTACCCAAGTCACCAAGAATGACATGAGTAAAGTAAAACAACCCAACTAAATAATTGTACTCTCCATGAATAAACAAAGGGTGTTGCTAGGTGCATCCAGCATTTTTTCAAAATGTTAAAACTGTCCCTCATTTGTGCTGGGTGTGCGTGAGAGGGTGGTTCGTAAAAGACTTACGAATCAAGTTGATTCATATGTTGATATTTTAAGCGTACGGATCAAGTTGATCCATATGCTGATATTTTAAACATACAGATCAACTTGATCCGTAAAATCTTTATGGATCAACTTGATCTGTAAGTCTTTTACGGATCAACTTGATCCATATGTTGATATTTTAAGCATACGGATCAACTTGATCCGTAAAATCCTTACGGATCAAGTTGATCTGTAAGCCTTTTACAGATCAAGTTGATCTGTATGTTGATATTTTAAGCATACAGATCAAGTTGATCCATAAAAAGATTATAGATCAAGTTGATCCATAAGCCTTTTATGGATCAAGTTGATCCGTATGTTGATATTTTAAGCATACGAATCAACTTGATCTGTAAAAGGCTTACGGATCAAGTTGATCCGTAAGCCTTTTATGGATCAAATTGATCCATATGTTGATATTTTAAGCATATGGATCAAGTTGATCCGTATATTGATATTTTAAGCATACAGATCAACTTGATCTATAAGCCTTTTAAGCAGGGACATTTTTGACTTTTACCATTAAGTGCTGGGTGCACCAACAATAATGTTGGGTGCACCTAGCAACACCCTAAAACTCCATGTAGGTGTCACACCCACATCCTTTGTTAATTAACTCAAAATCTCAAAACATATAATAGAACACTACACCATGTGTTACATGGACATAAAACCATAACAAATTAACAATAGTCAACAACCTAACACCCATCAATAGGTCTTGCCAATAGCTACATCATGTAAAAATTAAAACATCATCAATTAATAATTCATGGAGTTTTAGAAAGTAACATAAATAATTAAGTGATGAATCATACCATACTTCAACTCCAAGTGCAACATCTAATCAAACTTAATATCAAAGTTCTCTTCATCAAGTGGTGGAATTGGGTCATGTTCTAAAAATATATAAAATATAATAGTTAATATGAATACAAAATTAGATTTAAAAAAAACACCAATAAAAGTTTATAATACAACAAAAAATACATATTTTAATTCTTTCAATGTCGTCCACAAGCTCTTTAATATTAGTTGAACATGGAGAGGTACACACCAATTTTGTGTACAAATCAAAGTTTCAACGTTCTTTGGGGAGAGATAGCTCCTATAACAATTAAGTACTCTACCTCTCATACTAAGAGTAGACTCTTAAGCAATAGTAAACGACATGGGCAACAAATCTCTAGCAATTTGACTAAGAATAAAATATTTGCTAGAATTAACTTTCCACCACATCAAGATGTCGAAAGTAATACTTTTCTTCTCCAAATTCTCCACGAGATACAAATCTACTTCATTTTTATGATTATTTCAATTAAGATTCATGTCTTTCTCAAATTACATAGAAAAAAATTTCATGTACATCAAATTTATCAATTTCCATATCAAAAGAGGGTTGTGTAGAATTTTTCAGCTTGTTTCCTATTTCAAGTAGAAAGCACATACACACTACCCACTTCACCTAATTTAAATATCTGAGTTTTCAGGTTGAGAAAGAAGTAGTGCAGTAGTAATTTGAAAGTTGTAAACTAAGTTCAAAATTGGAGTAAACATATGTGGTTAAGATTTGTTTTGCTTACTTAAAATAAACAAATCCTTTCTCTGTGGATATGTTCTTTAATTTCTGTATGTAGTATGCTTATGTTTTACAAAACATTCTTTTAAATGTTAAAATTACTCTGTGCTTCTAATTTTGTTATAGTAAATGTTGGACTCCTATTAATTTGTAAATTGCTAATGAGATGTGTTTTGGACTCTCTGATAGCAATCCTTAGGAGGAACCTGAACTCACAACAGCGAGACCCACGAGGGTAGTTACCAGGCCCAAGTATCTACGTGATTACGCAACTTGAAGAAGACGCATGCAGCACGTGTAGATAGCTAACCATAGGCACATGTGTATTAGAAAAGGTCGTTAGAGTTGTTAGGTTCGTTATTACGGTTAAGGCCGTTGTGCATGTATTACTTGCAGTATATATATTATTGCATAATGACAAATAAAAGGCATGCAAACACTTAATACCCAGTCATTGTTTTCAGGAGGTGCCTTTCCTTGCCTCGAATAAAGGCTATACTTTCCTCTTCCTTCGTTCCTTTCCTTACTCACCCTCTGCCCACCTAACACTGGTCCAACCTGCTGCGGCCACCATCGCCATGGCCGACCACGCTACCAGAAAGACGACGACGGATAGACTTGAAGATGCAATCGCTCGTCTAACCAACAGTCAAGCTTTGCTCTCCGACAAGTACTCTGATCTCTCGGGGAAGGTTGATTCAATCCTCGATCACCTTTGACTAAGAGACACTAACCACAACCATGCAAGCTCCAGTGTTCAGTTCAGCCAACGCAGCCCTGTTAAGCTTGACATTCCAAGGTTCGATAGCCAGGATCCACTAGGATGGATATTCAAAATAACACAACTATTTGATTACCAAAACACACCGGAAGAAGAAAGGATTACTGTAGCTTCGTTCTATCTCGACGATGCCGCTTTGAGTTGGTACCAGTGGATGTTCCACAATGGATTCATCACGTCTTGGTCCGGCTTTCTGCAAGCTCTAGAGTCCATGTTCGCGCCGTCATTTTATGATGATCCAAAATGAGCTCTCTTCAAACTTTCATAGCGTGGATCTATTAACGATTACTTAACAGAATTTGAGAGGTTAGCTAATCGTGTGATAGGGCTTCCCCCTCCATTCCTGTTAAGTTGCTTTATCTTCGGACTCACACCGGAGATTCGATGGGAAGTCTTGGCACTTCAACCAATTTCTCTTCCTCAGGCAACCGCACTTGTGAAGCTTTAAGAAGACAAGTTGTGGGATCGACGATCGTCGACGTACCGCTCCAACAACTTTCAGCCACCATCATCCAACTCCACCATTCCCAACCCAAAACCGAAGCAACAGTTCATCCAACGAACCCCGAAGGAGATGGCTTTCAGGAGAGAGAAAGGTCTCTGTTACAATTGTGATGAAAAATGGAGTTCTAGTCATCGTTGCAAGGGAAGCATACTGCTCTTTTTCACGGATAGCCTTGAGTCAGAATCCACTAACCTAGAACCAGAGATTCCAACAGTTAGCGAAGAGGCAAACTCCGGCGTGCCTGAACCCACGGCAGATATCAACCTCCACGCTTTGTCTGGCCTTCCATCATCAGAAACCTTCCGCCTTTACGGTGTTATCAACCATGCACGTCTCACCATTCTCATTGATAGTGGGAGCACACACAATTTCCTTCAACCTCGCATCACGCAATTCCTCCACCTTCCCACCCAGTCCACATCTCCCCATTGAGTGCTAGTAGGTAACGGCTCCGTTTTCGATTGTAACCAGCTGTGTCCAAACACTCACCTTTCACTCCAAGGCCACCCCTTCGAAATCACCTTCCATCTGCTTCCGATAAGTGGCGTTGACGCAGTCCTCGGCATAGAATGGTTGAAGCAATTTGGGCACGTAACTACTGATTACACCACTTTCATCATGAAGTTCAGTCACCTGGGCCGCGATATTGAGTTACACGCAGATGTGGAGATTGGGCCAGAACCCGCTTTGGCACCCCAAGTTAAACGCCTTGTGCGAACCGGGTCAACCTCGGCCTTGTTCCATTTGTGCCTTTTACCTGTCAACCCAACTAAACCACCAACAACCCGTCTTCCTCACCCGATTCCAGCCATCGAACACTTACTCCACCAGTATCAACAACTTTTTTAGACTCCCACCCTCCCTCCTCCGCGAGAAGTAGCTCATCGCATTAATCTTCTCCCCGCCACTATGCCCGTGAAAGTACGACCCTACCGTTATCCACACTTCCAGAAAGTCGAGATCGAAAAGCAAGTTTCCGAACTTCTCGCCATTGGCCTGATACGTCCGAGCAGAAGCCCATACTCATCCCCCGTTCTCCTAGTAAAGAAGAAGGATGGAACGTGGCGACTATGTGTGGATTACCGTGCGTTGAACTCAGTCACCATCCATGACAGGTTTCCGATACCAACAATTGACGAGTTGCTTGATGAGTTAGGTCACGCATCGTGGTTCTCCAAGCTAGACCTCCGGTAGGGGTTTCATCAGATTCCTATGCGTGAGCTCGACGTCAAAAAGACGGCATTCAGGACACACAACGGGCATTATGAGTATCTCGTTATGCCCTTTGGGTTGTGTAACGCTCCCTCCACCTTTCAGGCCGCCATAAACAACCTGCTCAACCCCTTCTTGCGCCATTTTGTCGCTGTATTCTTCGATGACATTTTAGTATACAATGACTCGTTGTCATCCCATATCCAGCATATGGAAGTAATCTTCTAAGCATTATTGTGAGGTCAGTTTTACTTGAAGCAAGCCAAATGTTTGTTCGCACAAAAACAGTTGGAATACTTAGGGCATGTGGTCTCCGGCAAGGGAGTTGAGCCAGAACCTTCCAAGGTCCAAGCCATGGTCCGATGGCCTACACCGACCTCAGCCAAGGATCTTCGCATGTTCCTAGGACTCACTGGATTTTACCGAAAGTTCATTAAGAATTACGCATCCATTGCAGCTCCCCTCACCACCTTGCTTTGTAAGGATGCATTCGACTAGACTCTATCTTCGCAACCTGCATTTGACCAACTTAAACTGGAAATGACAAGTGCCCCAGTTTTGGCCCTTCCTAATTTCGCGGAACCCTTCGTCGTCGAGACAGATGCGTCCGCCACGGCCATGAGAGTAGTGCTTATGCAACATGGGCATCTGATAGCGTTCTTCAGCAAGCTCTTCGGACCTCGATTAATCCACGCTTCAACATACATAAGAGAGCTACACGTCATCGTCACAATAGTAAGGAAGTGGAGGCAGTACCTCCTAGGGAGGTCGTTCACCATTATGACAGACCATAAGAGCCTTCGGGAACTCATGACGTAGGTTATCCAAACCCCATAACAATACTACTACCTCTCTAAGTTGCTCGGGTTTGATTACAACATTCAGTACAAGGCTGGCACCACTAACACCGTCGTAGACGTGCTCTCTCGCATTCTGCCCAGTTTCGGCCAAATGCTCCTGCTCTCCATGCCCCCACCTTGACTTCATAGATGACCTTCGACAAACGTTGCAAACCAATCCTGAATTCCAAAAACTTCTTTCCTAGGTTCGCGCCAATCCTTCAACCTACCCTGAATATCGCATCCATAATGACCTGATATTATTCCAAGGGCGCATCTAGTTGAACAAGGGCAACCTTGGCATTCCATCTCTCCCACTTGAATACCACGCTACACCTTTAGGTGGGCATCGCGAAGACCACTCATCGTCTCGAGTCCGGTTTCTTCTGGTCAGGACTACGCCAAGACGTTAAAAGTTTTGTAAGGGAGTGCAAGGTTTGCCAACAAACCAAGGCCAGTACCAGACGACTGGCGGGGCTCCTACAACTTTTACCAATCCCAGAGGGAGTATGGGAAGACCTATCGATGGACTTCATTACTCGTCTATTGCCATCGCATGGATTCACCGTTATCCTCGTCGTCGTTGATCGATATTCGAAGGGAGTACATTTTGGTGCATTATCGACAAGCTTCTCAACCTTCAAGGTCACGTCTCTATTCCTGGACTTGGTTTGCAAACACCATGGTTTCCCTCGCAGCATCGTTTTCGATCGAGATCCGATAATCGTGAGCTCCTTCTGGCAGGAACTGTTCCGGCTTAGCGGCACCCGTCTGTGTATGAGCACAGCATACCATCCGCAGACCGACGACCAAACCGAGGTAATGAACCACATCTTAGAACAGTACCTGCGCTCCTTCGTCCATTCCCATCCGGTAAGCTGGTTTCGTTACCTGGCGTTAGCGGAATGGTCATATAACACTTCCCTTCATTCCAGCTTAAACCTCACTCTGTTCAAAGTGAAATATGGCAAACCACCTCCAGCGATGCCCCATTATCTTCAGGGGATGACCAACAACGAAGCAGTTGATTCTCTGGTAAGTTCTCGTCAATGAATCCATGCAAAGCTGCAACGCCGGCTAAAGAAAGCACAAGATACAATGAAACACTATGCAGACGCCAAGCACGAGGATGTCACGTTTACTATAGGTCAATGGGTTTATGTTAAGCTCAGACCTTTCTGGCAACGCTCAATCGCCGGGTTGACTCACTCAAAGCTGTCAAAACAGTTCTTCGGTCCCTTCCAAATCATAACACGAGTGGGAGAAGTCGCATATCGGCTCCAGTTACCGGAGGAATCACGAATCCACCCAATCTTTCATTGCTCCCTTCTACGTGCCCATAACGGCTCTGCACCGTCTTCCTCGGATTCCTGGCCTCTACAGGTTATCGGTTAGAAACCAGTGTCGCAACCCCTCTGCATTCTGGACTCGAAGCTTGATGCTTCAACATCTCCACCAACTCAATTGGTTCTTATTCAATGGATGGGACAGCCTCTGGAAGATACTTCCTAGGAGCCATGGCTCGAGGTACGCGATGCTTACCACCTTGAGGACAAGGTGGTGTTTGGAGAGGGGAGTATTGATAGCAATCCTTAGGAGGAACTTGAACTCACAACAGCGAGACCCACGAGGGTAGTTACCAGGCCCAAGTATCTACGTGATTACGCAACTTGAAGAAGACGCATGCAGCACGTGTAGATAGCTAACCATAGGCACGTGTGTATTAGCAAAGGTCGTTAGAGTTGTTAGGTTCGTTATTACGGTTAAGGCCGTTGTGCATGTATTACTCGCAGTATATATATTACTGCATAATGACAAATAAAAGGCATGCAAACACTTAATACCCAGTCATTGTTTTCAGGAGGTGCCTTGCCTTGCCTCGAATAAAGGCTATACTTTCCTCTTCCTTCGTTCCTTTCCTTACTCACTCTCTGCCCACCTAACACTCTCTTAACGTGTTCTTAATTGTCTTGCTTATGAAGTGTAAAACAGAAACTAACGATCTATCTAGTGTAAACTTGTTATTGCAGAACCAAACACAGGGGTCTATTTACTTTGCACACCCTAAGGGCTAAGATTGTTTCTGTTTGTCTAACTATTTCAATTGATTTATAGATTAGTTTATAAACTTGTTTTTTTTTTAATCTAACAAAATTATTTCAGCAATTGAAAATTACATTCCTTAGTTGTTCTGCCTCACACTCAAGATGCTTTTGCTTTTTAGTCTTGTTTAAATATCTTGATCACTACCAGCAGACTTGCATTCTTGGTCTTGCACAATAAGGTCTCAAACTGAAAATATTTGCCTACGTTACTTATCTCCAATCTATTTTATCTCTATTCTTGATATTTGATATATACTTCATAATGCAATTTTTATCTTCTTGAGAACTTTTAATTATCATGGTTTAAAAAGGGTTCTTTAGTAGCTTTTGCATAAGCTTTCTACTCTTCGATATTATTTATGTCATTTTTTATTAGATTATTATGTTAGGATTAGGGAAGATTTCATCATTGCAGTGATATCCAAGGAATATCCACCAAGAGAGTCTAGGGACTAGGAAGGAAAAAATTCTATCGTGAAAGGTTAGACGTTTTACTTTAGTATATTATTAGTTTCACTTTGTTAACTTGTGTATGCTCCTAGTGGGATTAGTTTGTTGTTGTTGTTAACTTGGGTGTGCTAATAAAAGTAATACATGTGTAAAATTTTGCATGCAGTATGGCAAACAACAAATATGAGTATGTCAAGTGTTTTGAAGTTGAGGATGAAGCCATGTTTCCCAATATCATCCTTGTTTGGATCAAGGCTAGTAAACTTCATAAACCTCATGATTCAAATGCCTTGAAATTGATGAACTCTTGTGCTGTTGAAGTTCTTGAAGAGTATGCAGATATAATCCTTGCATACGGGTTCAGTGATGAGTATACTTTTATTTTCAAGAAGACCTCCAAGTTCTACGAAAGGCGTGCAAGCAAAGTGCTATCCATCATTACTTCTTTTTTCTCATCTGTCTTTGTGAGAAAATGGGATGAATTCTTTCCACCCAAGGAACTAAAATGTCATCCTTCCTTACACAGGTGGTTCATAGCTTGGGCGTCCATAGAAGCTTTCCAAGCTTATCTTTTGTGGCGGCAGACTATTTGTCATTTGAGTAATCAACATGAGCAATGCCTTTGGCGTCTTGTTGAACATGGAATGAATGAGAAGGAAGCATGAGATTTCATCAAGGGTTCTCAAACCGTCAATAGAAATTTGGTAAATTTATCTTACTTTCTTCCTTTTTGTTTCCTTTAATTCTATTCTTTCATCTAAACAAATGGAAAATAAGTGTTTTTGGTTTTATTCTTCAATTGCACTTAAAATTTTACCTAAGTTACTTAATGCTAGCCTCCAATGCAAGTCTTTAATTTTTTTGGAATCCCCTTTATATAGTGGCACTGTATTAGTAGTTATTCAAAATTAAAAGAAAATAGTAGCACTGATAATTAACAAAGAGAACTCTCTTATTGTATTAATCAAAAATTTATTATGATAATGGATTAGACTAATGCAATTTGATCTCTCTCTCTTCTCTCTTTTTCTATATTAAATTATCAAAATATTTTTTTCTTGAGTTGGTTCTTCATGTGGGTTTAGGACCAACCCTTTTTTGGTCATATGAATTTTTTTTAGAATAAATTACACAAATATTTCCTGAGGTTTTGACGAAATTACATAGGTGATAAACCATAATTTGAGTGATATTTTATGTGGCTTTTTATGTTATTTCATGTATTTTATTGTCAGAACTCACGTTTGACATTAGTTTTTACCTTGCAAAAATATAATCGCTCAATCAAATAAAAAAGTTGAAAAATACACAATTTCATGAAGATCTGATGCTAACTTCACTTGATAATGGATGTGGTACATTGACCAGAACCATGGTCAACCAAGAAGATCATGGTCAATCATGAGGGCCCTCGTTATTTCACAATATCTCAAGTTTCAATGCCAGTATTTCGATAACAACAATGGTGGATATCACCATGACCATAGTGAGCTTAATTAAGGAAATTAGTTTTAGGTGTCTAATTAAAGTAATTATCTTTAGCGATCTAATCATAATATTTATTTATAGTGCACCTAATTAAAGTAATTATCTTTAGAGATCATATTAGAATATTTATCTATGATGTGTATAATTAAAGTAATTATCTTTAGATATCATATTAGAATATCTATGTATAGTGTGCCTAATTAAAATCATTATCTTTAGGAGTTTATAAATAAGAAGTTGGGGTCTGTACTTTGAGGATTCAAAATTCATCAAACATTTTACGAACAACAAGGGCTTTTGAGAGAAGATTTTCACGAAGAACAATTGGGGTTTAAATCTGTAAGAGTTTTCAATCTTTTTTATTTCTAATGTAATATTGTATGTTGTTTAGTTATTCTATTACCATGGTTGGCTAAACCCCTTAGAACTCAGATTATGATGTAGTTGTACTCATGCACTATAGTTCCTTTTTTTAATAAATTTCTTCGATGTTATTTAGTTAATGGTATATTTCCATCGCTTTCACTTCTATATTGGAATTGATCATTCTGATTATTAGTTATTTGCATGTTAGTGGCCATTTTTCATAATTAATTGACTTATAGAATGATAGGGTTCATAAAGCTTGCATGATCAAACTAGCGGCATGAATCCCTTTTTTACAAATCTCTCTTTTATTTACCCTTAAACTTAAATTAAATCTAAAATGACCGATGCAGGATTGATTAAGGAGAAAAAGTATTCTCAAACCTTGACCCTAGGCTGATAATTAAAATAAGAAGTATTAGGCAGTTAATTGGTAGTTGAGAGTTCTTAATTAAAATAGAAATTATGAGAAAAATGGTACATGTGAAATCATAATTCAAGAAACTTTTATTCATACATATCTCTTCTTTAATCAAGTTTCTAGCATTGTTGTCGGGGGACTGGTAGTGAAGTTCTCGGATAATTTAATTTGTGTAAATGAAATAAAAAGTTGTTCATATTTATTTTTTTATTCTATTTTATTTTTTATTCTATTTTTATTAGTTTAAATTCTGAATTTTTATTGCAATTTATTTTTTCCCTTTTTCTGCAAGTTGCGTTTTAATCCTTTTTCTTTGTTAGACAGTGTACATTAACTCAATCTCTGAGGGGTGAAATTGCTAAGTGTGATCCTGAGATCAAAAAAGCTTGTTGTAGGAACAACGTTGAAACAAGGAGAAGAAAAATGGCAGTTGGTGGAGAACAAGAACACACCTTGCAAGATTACCTCACCCCTTGTGTGATAATCACTACACATATACAACTCCCAAATCTGGGAGATCAAAATTGTAAGCTGAGGCATGTGTTGATCAACATGATTGAGAGAATACAGTTCCATGGTCTACCATCAGAAGATCCTATAGTCCATCTAAGGATGTTCTCGAGACTCATAGACACGGTGAAGAGCCTTGCCAATGCTCCTGACTACATTAGATTGACTACTTTTCCATTCTCATTAAGGGGAAGGGCTGAAGATTGGCTTAGTGATTTGTCAAGTCGGAGCATTACCACATGGGACCAATGCTCGTTAGCATTCCTGATGAAGTTCTTCCCAATGGCAAAGTCTGAATAGTTAATCCGATAGATTGAAAACTTTGCCTAGTTTGAGCAAGAGTCATTCTCTAAAGCATGGGAACATTTCAAGGGGCTGCAAAGAAACTACCTAGATGTTGTAGTAAGGGAGAACCTCATGCACAAAATGACAAATGTAGAAGTGGAGATCATTGAGGTTGTGGCTTCTAATGCTTATAATGACACAAGTTACATAAGAATTATCAAGAGATCATTTGCATCGGATGGAAGCCAATTCATCTAGCTCATTTCTTGAACAAAAGATGGACATGCTAGACAAACAAATAGAGCCTATGATTAAGGCTTAGGTACAGTTGATGACACTTACACCTCTACCTTCTATTTGTGAAGAGTGTGGGGAGACATGACATATGTTTGGAGACTACTCATACTCTCTAGCCTTGGAGGAAGTCAACTATGTTGGGGGGAAGAGTATTGGTTGTGACCCCTACTCTAATACCTACAACCAAAGCTCAAGAGATCATCCAAACTTCTCTTGGAAAAAGCAGGGAGATCAGAGGCCAAGATAAAGTTAGAACCAAAATGTGTACAGGCCCCATCACCTGCAAAATCAAAATTTAGAACATGTATAAAGGCCCTCAATATCATGATTAGAGGCCTAAGCAGAAGGAGAGAAGACCAACCTTCCAAGACATGGTGATGGAGCACATAACTAAGAATGATGAAAGGTTCAAATCCTTGGAATCCACCATGTCAAATCTTGTCACTCTTATGTCTAAAGAAATCCCGCCACACTTCCTTCCCAAACTGAAGCTAATCCTAAGAATGGGGAGGTGAATGTTGTGAGCACTAGGAGTGGAAAGTCTATGGTAGAACCGAAGAAGAAAGAAAAGGTCACTCCAACACTAGGAAAAAAAGGCTTACTGAGGAGAGTCATAAGACAGAAAAAATGGGTGAAAAAAAGGTTTTGACAACTCTCCAGGTAAGTGTTCCTTTTCCTAGAAGAGTAAAAAATGAGTAGAAGGATAAACAATTTTCAAAGTTTGTTGAAATGTCGAAGAAATTGCATGTTAACATTCCTTTTGATGAGGCAATTGATGAAATGGTAAAGTATGCCAAGTTTTTAAAGGAGATTATTTCAAATAAAAAGAAATTGAAAGACTTTACAATAGTTAGTCTCAACAAGGAATGTTTTGCTATTGTTCTAAAGAAACTGCCTCCTAAGCTTAAAACCCTTGTGCCATTGGTAACTTGTCCTTTGATAAAGCATTGTGTGACTTAGGTGCTAGCATTAATTTGATGCCTTACTCTATTTATAAGTTAGGGTTGCAAGAACCTCAACCTACTAACATTTTTATTCAGCTTGCAAATATGACTCTCCACTTCCCATAAGGGATAGTGGAAGACTTACTGATCAAGGTTGGCAAATACATTTTCCCTACGGACTTTATGATTTTGGATATAGAGGAGAATGAAGACACACCAATTATTTTGGGACAACTCTTCCTCAACACAAGAGGAACATTGATTGATGTCAAGGAAAGGAAATTGACTTGGTGGCTAGGTGATGAGGAGGAAGTATTTAAGGTATTTGGTACTGCAAAAAGCTCATTTTCTCCCCATTCCTGCAATTTTTGTGGAGGCCACTAACAAGATAAAAGTAACTGTGGCTAAGTCTGACCTAAGTATGGGGAAGAAAGACCCTCTTAGGAACAAAGTTATTCCAAAAGACCCTAGATGAAGTAAGAAAAAGGGACATGACATCACCATTCAAGCTTTTGGCTATGGAGTGGATGATTATAATAGAGGATTATTGAAAACACCATGTTCGAGGTTGGATGATTTTCTTCCCTTTTTCATCTGTCTGGCTCATGATGTTAAACAAGTGCTATCTAGGAGACAGCCAATGACTTGTATCTATTTATTTATGTTTGTTCACATAATTTCCTTTCATTTGTAAGTCAAACTGTCTGTTAGTGTGAGTGCCACACCCGTTTTACCATGACCCGTGCATTTATTGTCAGAATCAAGTACGACTGTGGTAAAATGACCATGGCCTAGATAGTTAGTGTCACTATCGAGCACAACAATGGTGAATTTACCATGACTGTGGTAAAAAAATAATTTTTCTTTTCTTTTCTTTTTCTTCCGCTTATTCCACCTCTATCTTAAGGAAGTTTATTTTCTATTTTTCTTAATTTTTTTAGGTTGTTTTTCATTTTCAGTTTTAGTCTTTATTTCTAGTTTTAGTCCGTCTTTTATTTTGTTTTACGCATTGAGGGCAATGCATGTATAAAATGTGGGGATGAGTATCATCACTCCCCGATTTTGAGTTTATATGTTATGTGATTTCTTGCATTATTTTGATTTCATCACCATGTAATTAATGTGTGTGTGTGTGTGTGTGTGTGTGTACTCTAAATGACCCTTTTGTCCTTAAGGTGTTTTGAATCTGGTCAAGCACTTGGTGCCCAGAAGAGATCTTACCTCCCACCTTCTTTGTCCTTAGCTGCTAATAATTCTATTAGATTGAAAGAGACCTTCATACATCTCATCTTGCCAACTCAGGCGAAATTGGATAATATATTTTGTGTTGGAATACTTTAATTGATTATACAAAAGGTATTACTTTAATTGGGTACTAGTCAGTAACTTGTGCATTCGTAGGATCACATGCACTGTTTGTACACATATTTAAAATCAATTCATGTGTATAATTATCTTCCTTAAAATAAATAATAGAGCATGTGAGACAAAATCAATCATTTATACTATAACCCAAACCATTTAAAACATCTACTTATATTTTAATTTTTTTTTAAAATAACATTAAAATGAAATGATTATATGATGGGTTAGGAAAAAGATTGTAATTTTGTCAATCCTATGTGGTGGGGAGGGACCACTATCAAAGAAAATTTTCTGTAATAAAAACTAATTCTTTCATTGAGACAAATATAATTATTTATTTTGTTTCCAAAAAAAAATATATAAAAGTGTTAACAAATTGACAAGTGTACTAATTTTATCACAAGTAGTAAAGATTAAACGGATGATCGAGTATCGAGTCCACATGGACTTTGTTTGTACTTGCATTGGTAAATACCCAATTTGTAAGCAATAGAAGAGGGAGTAAAAGGGAAGAAAAAAAAAATAAATTTAAAAAGGTAAGAATGATAAAATAAACAAGAAGAGAACAAACATGATTCAGAAGATGATATCAGAATACAATTATACTGAGGCCTAGCATGCCTAACTATCCTTGATGCAATATTAATATTTTTCTCTATTAAATATTTTCCCAATTTCCACCCACATCTATTAATATGCTCTCCCTTAATCCTTCATGACGAAGAACCTAATTTATGCATTCTTTTTCCCAAATCCCTTTGCAAAGATGGAATCATAAACAACATTAAGTATTAAGATGTATGCAGAGACACAACAAAGTCATTATATCCCTAGCAATACAATGTTGAGATGTCCTTTCTAGTTCTTTACACATTATCATTTTCCAATGAATAACCCCTAAAAACAATGCATGGATGGCCAAACCACACAATAACAATGAAAAACTGAAAAAACAATAGAAATTGAAATTGCATTAATAGATAAGAAAAATAGTTACATTACAAGGGCTTTGGTTGCTAGGTTCAAATATAGGGGGTTTAGTCTTTCATAGACATGAGAGACTTTACACTTCAGAGGCTAATAAAAGAAAGGGTTGGATGACTAGTAATAAGAAAAAAGGGAATAACTACGGAAAGAGGGTTTCCCCTTAGGGAGAGGCTTAAGCTTTGGATTTTTTCACTGGAGAGCTCTGAGACTCAGTGTGTCTTTTCCTTCTGATTCTTACTCCTTTTATAAGCCTGAGGTAGCTTACTTTTCATGTTGACTTCGTGCTTAGCGGGCATCTACGCATTGAGCATGCCCTGGGCTTTTCCTCGTGGGCCTTCTCGCGCTGAGCTTGACCTTCTCATAGATAGATGGGGAAGGGGAAGAAGAATGAATTTTAGAGGTGAAATCCCTTCAACCCTCTACATCCATCTCAATCCCACTTTCTGTTACCACTTAATAAAAACCAACATTGATGAAAGATAAGCAATAGGTAACAACAACAAAGGTCTATCACAAAGATAAGAGATAGAAGACACATAGACAAGGATATAGATGAAGGAGAAACTAAATTTAAGTGAAATAGGGAATAAGTGAGAATCTATTGTAGAATACTCTAACTAATAAGAAAATTAAGTTAAAGTGGGTATCTACCAACTTTGCCGATAACTGATTTTTATCGGAGAACCTAACTGATCACTGTTAGTAAGGTCTTTCCTCCTGAATACATTTTTTCATCCATAAGACTCAAATCCAAAACATTATTTAAAGCAACCAAGCTTAGTTTCCCTCATAATTGTAGTGAAGTGGGAAAGCATTTAGTAACACAGAAATTGCCTACAAAAATAATTAATGTGTCATGATTTAAGAATTGGTAGTAACAAGTCTTCAATGCTATAGGAGGATAAAAAAAATTATATTGATAGTAATTATTATATTGACAAAGAATTTGCTTTGAAGTTAAATAAAATCCAAAAGATTCAACAACAAAATAAATATGACACTGAAACTTATCACCTAAATCAACAATAAGTGAAACTTATTAAGGGTTTAACATCATTTTCATTACCGTAGTACATCTTATTGATCTTTTCCAATGATGTACATTAAATGATTCTTCTCCGAGATCATATTTAATAGCCATATCTTTACAATTTGTCGGTAGACATATTGAAGTTTTACTGATTTTTTTTTACCTTCTAATTGCTACATTACATTTAAATGTTTTTAAATTTGGATAGCATATTGTGAACAAAATTTGATGCTCTAAATAAAACATGTCTTCCTTCCTCTTTCTCAACATTCATTCTATTTGTGGTGCGAACATACAATAGTAAAATTGTTTCAAACATAACATTGCTATGACATATTGAAATAATAATTTTAGACATTGCTTGCACGCTTTAACAATTACTATAAAGCAATACATATCTTTATAAAGTATCTAATTGAAAGATTACATGATTTGAATATGAATTGAAATATATTTTTCCCAAATCCTACATATGTCCATAAAACATACATAGATATGTTTTGGAAAACTGTCTTAATTGCGGTCACTCTTAACTCATCATAATTATGGTGGGTAGTTCTGGGCAAAAGAAGATGTTGAAGTCTCACATCAGTTTGAGATAGTGTCGAGATAGATTATATAAGGGGGACATTACTTACCTGAAAAGTCAATTTTGTAAGGTTAGGCTCAAGCTCAAAATGTAACATGATATCAAAGCTTAGCTTAGATCCATTGGTGGGCCATTTGCATTTGTCACACTTTAGGTGGGTAGCCTTGAGTGGGAGGGAGAGTGTTGGATAGTCTCCTTAATTGCGATCACCCTTAGGCCACCTAGTGGTGGGTAGTCATGGGCAAAGGGGTGTGTGTTGAAGTTCCACTTCAGTAACAAATAGATCTGAGATAGAATATATAATAAGGAGTAATCTTCACCTTACAAGTTGATTTTGTAGGATTGAGTTAGGTCAAAACCCAAATTATAACAATATGAAAATCATATTTCTACGCTTTATGGTTTTTTTTCGTTGATAAACTCCAACAAGGCTTAAGTCACCTAATGATATTATTTTATATAGTTTTTTTAATCCACCACCTTTCATTACTATGTATGTTCGCTACCAAGCCATCTTTCATTTTCTAGTATTAGGAATTTTGTTACATTATTGATTCTTCAAACAAGAGAGGTTTTGTGCTTCATAGCTTTCAATCTGTTGTTATTCAGATATTGGTTAGCTTACACCTTTCCTGACCATTTATAAATAGAGGCTCAGCTCATTGTACTATTTAATTTTTCACATTTCAATAAAACTCAGAATTCTCTCTGTACTTTTTCTCTCAGCTCGCATCTTTTCTAATAATCTTCCTCAACTTATTGAACTTTATTATGGTATCAAAGCTGCTTTGTTCCTCGTGCCAGATTGTCCCTTCAATCTACTTTACGTTCCCTCTGTCCTATATGAAGACCCATCTGAGCATCCTCTGATAGTACAATCTCTTTAGACATATCAATGTCTCCTAAACCAACCAATGGCACTTATACCTATTCCTCTAGCTGAGGTCTAGACCATGATCAACCTTCCCCAGTGCAGACTTCTACCAGATCCAGGCTTGCAATTTGACCTTGAACTACCCATTGTCCTACGGAAAGGTGATCATTCTACCTGTAACCCATCTGATTATGTTACGTTAAGTTATCACCGTCTTTTTTCCAAAACTACCCTTCATTGGAACTTGATATCATGAATAAAAAAAAGTCAATAAAAATAGAATATCAGTTAGTTGAGAGGGTTTTAGGGATGGTGTCATTAAATAAGGTAAAAATAGCTAGAAAAAAATTATATTTTGTTCCATAACTCACAATTTTTTTTGCTCATATTTGACTCTAAAGAGTATATATATAGTAATAATTATTTAACATTTATGAAAATATTAGAATAGCGATCATCTCGCTATCTACTATCTCATTTTTCTGTGGCAGCCGCTCCACACCGCTATCCATATCTTGTATTAGAGCTATGAACTCTAACTCTATAAATACATTTACTAAGAAATTTAGCTTTTATCTAATCTTCAATTTCTTAACTGCCCAACGTTATTATAAAGCAAGACATTAATGTAAAGCAAGATACAAGACATGATATAACATGAAACTGATACCAACCTCACCATAACCAACACTTCCCTCTTCAAGCACTAAAGATAAAATAAATCCTTCTCTATAGAATTCCTTACAACTATCACTAACAAATGTTGATGTTGGCGGAGCTTCAAGTGCAATTCTGCCACACAACCAATACATCCAATCCAAGGAAAAGAATCAAAAGAAAGGAACATCCAAATAAATTAGAAATTAGAATCACTGTGCAATGTGAAAACTCACCTATATTTAGAACACTGTATTTCACGGATTTTGTATAAACAAAACTTGTCCTTTATAGAGCCTTGACTGAAAATCCATGACAGGAAACTTATGGTGTGTTAAGTAGTTTGGAGTTCAATTTTTTTCAAAATGCTGAGTCAAGAAATGAAGGTGTTGGCAAAGACTTGTTCATTAAGTCAACAAAATATTAAATAAGCAAAATGCAAATTAAACATGTGGAAATTGGCATTGGCATTAATGGAACTCTCAATCTCAACCATACAGTCCATTTGCTCATGTTGTGCTACACACATAGCTTCTTTAAGTTCTGCCTTTGTCTTCACATGCAAATGTTTGACGCTGCATGTATATTGATTTTTTCCTTAGGAAAGAAAAGGTAGCATTGGTATAACATGGTGTGAATATCAAAATAATTGGGAAAAATATTTAATTTCAAAGAAAATACAAAATTTAATATGTGTGTATGTAGATTAGATAAATAGATTACAACGCTTTTGCTTAATAGTTCTGCCTTTGTCTTCACATGCAAACCCTAATTAGTCAAATACTTGTAAACCCTAATATGTCAAGTAACAATAAACACTAATCTGTCAAATAACCCTAAATCATGATTAATCAAGTAACTCTAAATTGTCAAATAATCCTAAATCCTAATTGGTCAAGTAACACTAAACCATAATTTTTCAAATACCCATAAACCCTAATTAGTCAAGTAACCCTAATTTGTCAAATAACCCAAAACCCTAATTGGCCAAGTAACACTAAACCCTAATTACTCAACTACCCATAAATCTTCATTAGTCAAATACCCCTAAACCCGAATTTGTCAAGTAACCTAAACCTTTATTTGTCAAATATCCCTAAACCCAATTAGTTAAGCAACCATATTTTTTCAAATAACCATAAACCCTAATTGGTCAAGTAACACTAAACCCTAATAAGTCGAGTACAATAAACCCTAATTAGTCAAATATCTCTAAAGCTAATTTGTCAAGTAACCCGTGAATACTAAATTTTCAAATACCCGTAAACCCTAATAAATCAAATAACCGTAAATTGTCAAATAACCCTACACCCTAATTGGTCAAGTAACACAATATTTTAATTTGTCAAATAGCCCTAAATCCTAATTTGTCAAATAACCCTAATATCTAATTGGTCAAGTAACACTAAACTCTAATTACTCAACTGCACATAAATCCTCATTAGTCAAATACCCCTAAACCGTAAACACTAAGTTATCAAATACCCGTAAACCCTAATAAGTGAAGTATTCGTAAACCCCAAGCTTTTAAAATAGTCATAAACCCTAATTGGTCAACAAACAATATACCCTAATTAGTCATGTACCCATAACCCTAATTAGTGAAATACCCATAAATCCTAATTTGTCAAATACCCTTAAACCCCAACTAGTCAAGTAAACCTAAACCCTGATCTATCAAATACCGCAAAACCCTAATTAGTCATGTAACCATAAACCAAAATTTGTAAAATAACCCTAAACCATAATTGGTCAAGTAAAACTAAACCCTAATTAGTCAAGTATTCATAACCCTAAATAGTTAAACACCCATAAATCATAATTAGTCAAGTAATCCTAATTTGTCAAATAACCCTAAACCGTAATTAGTCAAGTGACCTTAATTTTTCAAATAACCCTACACCCTAATTGGTCAAGTAACACTAAACCCTAATTACTGAACTACACATAAACACTCATTTGTCAAATACCCCTAAACCCTAAGCACTAAGTTGTGAAATACCCGTAAACCCTAATTAGTGAAGTATCCGTAAACCCTAAGCTTTTAAAATAGGGTTATGGTTACATGACTAATTAGGATTTTGTGTTACTTAACTAATTAGGGTTCATGGTTATTTGACAAATTAGGCTTTAGGGTCATTATGCTAGCTATGGTTTAGGGGTATTTGAAAGATAAGGGTTTATGATTACTTGACTGATTGGGGTTTAATGTGTATTTGAAAAATTAGGGTTTGGGGTTTCTTTACAAATAAGCTTTTAGAGGTATTTGACTAATTATGGTTTATTGTACCCGACTTATTAGGGTTTAGTGTTACTTGACCAATTAGGGTTTATGGTTATTTGAAAAAATAGGGTTGCTTGACTAATTGGGTTTAGGGGTATTTGACAAATAAGGGTTTAGGGTTACTTGACAAATTCGGGTTTAGGGGTATTTGACTAATGAGGGTTTATGCGTAGTTGAATAATTAGGGTTTAATGTTACTTGGCCAATTAGGGTTTGGGTTATTTGAAAAAATAGGGTTGCTTGACTAATTGGGTTTAGGGGTATTTGACAAATAAAGGTTTAGGGTTACTTGAGAAATTCGAATTTAGGGGTATTTGACTAATAGAGTTACTTGATTAATTATGGTTTAGGGTTATTTGACAAATTAGTGTTTATTGTTACTTGACATATTAGGGTTTACATGTATTTGACTAATTAGGGTTTATGTATACTTGAGTAATTAGAGTTTAGTGTTACTTGACCAATTAGGGTTTATGATTATTTGACGAATTAGGGTTTATGATTACTTGACTAATTAGGATGTAGTGGTGTTTGACAAATTAGACTTTATGGTTACTTGAAAAATTAGGGTTTATTGGTACTCAACTATTAGGGTTTAGTGTTATTTGACCAATTAGACTTTGGGGTTATTTGACAAATTAGGGTTAACTTAGACTAAGTCAACACTGACGAAGTCCTGACATGGCCGACCTAGTCACTTTCCTAAGTGGCAATGGTGTGTATATATAGTAGGGGTATAAGCATTGGTTTTATTTTATTTCGGACTTCAAAAAAATAGGTTAGGCCCAACAATTTTGCAACATAAAATAGAAACAACTATTTGCAACATTTAATTCACACATGCACCTTCTTCATGTTGGGCCTTGTTCTTTTTTGCGATTTCTAAAAATAATAGAAACCACTTTTTACACTCACTTTTAAGGGATGCACCCTTTTCTAGTTTTCGACCTTGATTTTTGTGAAGTTTAAAATGAAATGAAAACAACTATTTGATTTGTGTGACCCTGACCCAATTACATTAGGTTTGATTTTCTCTTTTTCACTTTAAACTTTTCTTTTAAAATAACATATAAAGAAATATATTAGATAAGATAAAGATTTAATGATAAAAAAATATTTAAATTAAAAGATGATAAAGATAAAAAAAAAGATAAGATAAGAAAAGTAAAAGATAACAGAAATAAAAGATTAAGATAAAAAAAGATAAGTGATAACATGCTAAAAATCTTCTTTTTTGATATTTTCTCGATCTTTTTCTCTTTTAATCTATTCCTTTCACATCTGCAAGCCACAAATAATAAAAATATCAATTCTTATCATTTAAGCCAAAAGTAATTGTTAAATAAATATTTTTAAAGATATTTCACTATATTTTTATTATGTAAAATAGCTCATATCATATTTTGCAATTATCACTGCAGTAGGTCAACCACACAGTTACGCACGTGTGCAAGTTATACGACTCTTTCCCTTACAAAAAAAACAAAACGCGACTCACACTCACGCAGTCACGCGACACACCACAGCGACACAGCCTTGGCCCATCACCGTGCCACCACGCAAAGTACATCTCTTCTTTCTCTAGAATTTGTTTTTATCCTATTTTTGTTGGAGCTGATTCATTATTGTTGTACTCTTAAGCATCAAAATTACAACGGTGGCTTCCGAATCAGCATTTAGTATTGTCTCACGGGTGCTTAACAAATATCGAACTAGGCTTCTTGTTGACAACGTACAAGCCTTGATATGTACTAGAAATTGGTTACTAGGGTTTGATATGCAAGGTAAATAATGTGTAATAATTATTGTCTTTTAATCACTTAACTTGACTTTATTCTAATATTTATTATTATTTTGAGTTTTAGGAAAAGAAGATGAAGATGTGAAGAAGGAGAAGGCTCAAGCTACTTCAAATATGAAATCATTTGTTGTTGGAGATGTTTAAATTTTATATTTTAGATTTATTGCTTTTTGTTAAGATATTATTTATTTTATTGATGTAATTGACTAATTGTTGAGATTTTATTTACATTTATATTGAACTTAATTTGATTGTATTATATTTTTATTGAAATTGAAATTCTGTTAAAACTAGGCCCACAGATTAGTCCGTTTGACCCATGGGGTCCGTGGGGCGGGGGTGGACCAATTTATTTGGTCCGTGTAAGAAGCGGGGCGGATTGGCTCAGTCCGCTGCCAATGCGGGCTTATGAGAACGGACCTTACGCGGGGTGGGCCGACCCGCTTACCCACCCCTAGTTATACTGTGATAATCAGGTTGCTCTTCACATTGCTTCAAACCAAGTGTTCCATGAGAGGACCAAGCGCATAGAGATTGATTGTCACTTTATTCGGGAGAAGCTACTGTCCAAAGAAATTGTCACTGTGTTCATTAATTCTAACAATCAGGCAGCAGATATTTTGACTAAGTCCTTAAAGGGGTCTAGGATTCAGTTTATATGTTTCAAGCTTGGTGCATACGATTTATATGCTCCAGCTTGAGGGAGAGTGTTATAATTATGTGTATCTCTTGAGTAGATTTTCTGTTTAGCTTTTATGTTTATCTTGTTGTAGAAGACAACAGTGTGTCTTGTCTTGTCAAGCTGTCTCTCTCCTTATAGTGTATATATATGTGTTATTTGAATGTAATAAAGCAAGCTAGTAAGTGAAGTGTTCTTCCTCACAAAAGTCCCAGCTTCAACTGTGGACATATAACACCCTCGGAAGGATAGCATGTATATTGCTGAATTGTGTGATTTGTGAGTATTATATTTTATTAGTTGGTCAATTGGTGTTCTATTCTATGAAGCTGTGCTACTATATTCTAAATGAAGATTGAAGATTTAGTTACTCTTTATTATCATTATAATTACTTTGCTTCACAAACTAAGATGGAAAAGTAATGTTCTGTTTGTTTACATAGCAGGTACAAAATTTATTTTTGGAGGGGGACGAAATTGTATTAAATGTAGTGGGGTTGATTTGGTATGTTGGTGCAACTTAAATTAATTGCTCGAGAGCCTATAGTATCAAGAGAAAGTTGTTTTAGGCTTTTAGCAGGAAGTATCAAGGGAAATGAGGCTGTCAAATTTCCTTCGCAAGTGAATTTTATGCTCTCTGCTTTTTTACATGTGTTTGTTAATGCTTACGCATAAAATTCATCTTTCTTATACCCGTGTTCTTGATATTGCATGTTGTTCTCAGCTTGGAATCAGGTGGTGCTGCTAATATAGAATTCTTGACGTGATGATGATATCCATCAATTTTAGGCACTAATGATAGAAGTAAATCCTGAATTTGTTAGTTATGATGCTTATAAGCCATGTCCATGCCCCCCTCAAAGAAAAAAAGTTTTATTATAAGCCATTAACTGTTGTATTGATGAAGCGGTTTATAGTCTCTTGCTTAACAAGTAACATCATTAGTAGAATTTTTTTCGATGAGAAGCTCTTGCTTATTATCAAAATAGTCTATTTTTGTCTATTTAGTGGCAATTTCCCTTTTATATTTAGGTCTAAATTCATGTGGTTTCTTCTAGGCAAGTTGATGGTGAAAGACGTGTGGGTGTATTTGCTGCTTGTTCGATAGAAGCTGGAGAGCCGTTAACATATGATTACAGGTAAATGTGATCCTATCCTTTACAGGTAAATGTGGGGTTTAGAATTAGGGAGGAAAATTGAATATCACTTAACATTATGTGACTTAAAGCAAAGTTCGGTGAAAAAAGAGTCCATAAGCAAAAGCAAATGAGACAACAATACAATGTACTATAACTCATATTACCAAGATCCTATTGCCCCTAGGATACCAAAAAATTAATTTATATAACCAAAGGAAGTAAATTATGAAACAAAAAATCACACTAACAACAATATATCCATAGAATATCATTACTATTAATGTGATAAAATCAATACAAAATTCACATAAATGTACACACGATAAGTAAGATTACAATTATGTAAATTAAGAAAAAATTATATTTATTACAAAATTGACAATTTATACCATGCATAATTGTATAACTAATCGCACAAATTTACATCACTGTTTCAAGGATTATATATGAAAATTAAAATGTCACCGTTCCAAGGCTACTTGTTCTCCCTGCTACTTCCTCTTTCTTCAATTCTGGTTCTTGCCACAGTTTCTTTCACTAGTTGGTTCATAAATTTTGTATTTTTTTTTTAATCTTGGGTTTCCTGATTTTATGTAAAATTTGTTTTTTTTAATGATTTACCTTAAATTTAATACAAGAATCATTTTGACGATGTTGTAGTATGATTAATTTTGAACAAGAGGGTGTTTATTTTCCAGGTCTTATGGGTTCAGGGGTATAGTATTCTGGAAAATTAGAAAAAGGCAATCAAGAAGGAATGGTCTTTATGCATATTTTGTAGTATGATTAATTAGAGGAATAAACCGATTCTGTAATTGATTGAATAAAATATGGTATGATAGTAAGTACTGCATGTATTTATAACGTGAATGAACTAAACTATTAAGCACTCATACACTAACAGAACTAACTACTAACTGTAAACCAGTATATACCTATACTAACTGTAAATGTAGTTACATTCAAATTGCATTCTGTCAAAAGTCTTGTTTTCTTATGTATAAATCTATAGCTGGTTTATTCTTCCTTCTATAGTCTGCCTCTCACAGTGTTGACTCTAGAGCCAAACAGTGTAGTCATTTTCTTTCATGGTGAATAGATTTGGTATTTCTGACTGTTGCCACTATTCTCCAGCTTTCAGTGCTAATGGAAGTTCATCAGAGAATGCAAGAATTGGTCCACAGAGATATCATGATACAACTGGCAGCAGAAGTGGCCACAGATTTCCCCATCATCCTCCACAGTACCATAGCTTTCATCATCAAGTACAGCCTGCACAATTGATCAGAGGTCACTCCTTCAACATTCATCCTCCCCTAACTGCACCTTCGTATAGAGTTCCAACAAATCCTTCACACGGTTTTTCAATCCTCATGCATGATGCGTTTGAGATGGGTGCTAGGCGTCCTGGCTTTGCACCATTTGCAGGTGCTCGCATACACCTGTCTCATAGAGGCAACTTGCACGAGATGATAACTCTTATACATCAAAATCTTCCTCCTGCGGTCTTTTTTCCTGGTGATGTAATATTTCTTATTTCTCTTTGTACTGCTTTTGGTACTTCATAGTCCATAGGACTTCATGATAGAATCCTAGGTTTACTATATTTTATTGTATTTTAAAAAATACATATATTGATTGTCTTATCTTATGCAGGATGTTGCTTTACTGGTTGACCATCATACTGATATGCACTTGGACACTGAAGATATGTCTTATGAGGCAAGTATACTATGCATAGCCTGATATTGTATTTTGTTAAATGTGGATTTGATATGAAGTCTAGGATACTTAATGACTATGGAAAACTTTAATTTGTTAACTCTTTGGAATTGGACAACAGGAGCTTCTTGAATTAGGTGAGCAGATTGGCAATGCAAAATCGGGTTTATCAGAGAAAACAATTACTAGTCAAATGAAGACCAAAACTTATATACTACCTACTAATGCAACTAACTTGGAGGAGGCAGCTTATAAGGAACAGGAAACTGATCTCTGCATAATATGCCTGGTGTGAATTTAAGCATCATGTTTCTTTCAATACTTCATTTTTGTCATTGATCCATCAAATGCCATACTTTTTGGGATAATTTTTCATTTGACTTTGAGGTACTAGAAGAGGGCTTATTCATTCAAGTTTGATGTATTAAAGCACATTTCTCTTTCCCCTATTAATTGGAATGCTTGTGTATGTTTTTCACAGGAAGAATATAAGAACAAAGAGAATATTGGAATTCTTCGATGCGAGCACGAATATCACGCAGATTGTTTTAGGAGATGGTTACTTGAGAAAAATGTCTGCCCCATGTGCAAATCAGTAGCATTGACTCCTGGAGAAAAACAATGAGATTTACATGTCTCTCTGTTCCTACATGCATACTTCTTAGCTGCTACATTTTCTCAAACGAATTCATACTTTTTTGTTATCTATATGAACTTGTACATATACACAGTTTCACTGTCCAACTCAATTATTTGATGGTACCCCTGCACCAGAAGATTTATATGTATATCAAGCAGTACAGACTTCTGCTGATATGCTAACTTTAGGCAATTACAATTTGCTAGTTTTTTGTTTCATTTTTTTTTATGTGAATGGTTGAATGTGCCATGTCCAAGTATAGAATGAAACCTTTTTATTCATATAAATAAAATTTTGTTTTTATATAATTAAAGTTTATAATAAATAAATGTTTGTATATATAAACTGTATTTTTGGATTTACAATAAATAATTTAAATTATTATAAGATTATTTTTAACAATAAATAATTTCTTTTAAAAAATGCTTAGATTTAAATATATTTTGTCCCTGATAATTGTTTGAATTTTTTTCCCTAAAGTTTTTTTAGATAGTGCTTTAAAAATTAAAATGAAACAATTTAGATAGCACTTTAGGGATCAAAAGCAACAAAAAAAATATTAGATACCAAAAAGTTTAAATAAATTATTAAGACCAAAAACATATTTAAGTCTTAAAAATTAAAATTCAGATTAGAGATAAATAAAACATGATAGACGGAAAGAGATAGTGTTAAGACAAATTCCCTTAGGAAGCTAATATTTTAATGATTATAAACCATTGTGAAGCAAAACGGCAAGTGATTGAACTTAGTTACTAATGTTTCTTTTAAGTGTTCTTAGTTTGGACAAGACATATTTAGAAGCATGGTGCAAGAGTGAAGCATAGGTCTATAATGGAAGCTTTTCATGACAGATTTTGCAATCAAAAGTAGGACTAGAGAAGAGGAACTATTCAGAATAAGGAAATATGAGACGTTACACATGATTTAAGGATCATTAGAAGCTTTATTGCAAGTGAGTTAGTTATGCCAAATGTGTATAAGGATCATTAGAAGCTCTATTGCAAGTGGGTTAGTTATGACAAATGTGTATAACCAATTCAAGAGCACACTCAAGTCAGAACATGCATAGTGTTTGAACAAACGTTGACCCTGAAACTAAATTCCTTATTATTTTTTATGATTTCAATGAAAAGAACTCAATGAAACAATTATCCTCGTCAAAGAACCAACAATGTGTATGTTATTTTATATGACAAGTTTTAGTAAAATTTGAATTTCACTAAGTAATTATTTATTTTAAAAACAAATTGCGACATAAACATTACATATCCGTGACATTAATGAGAGAAACTATTTTTAATAATGACAAATTCTTTAATGAACTAAAACTTAATTAATCCTTGAATTTAAGGTTTAGTTGGTGTAATTTTAAATTTTAGTAAAAGACTCCTTAGTCCTATAGTTTTCTCATTCCGGCATCTGTTATTCCTGGTCTCACCTGTGAAGCAAAGTAGGACAAGGGACTTTTGAGTTATCCTGTTTTGGTTTTGGAAAGCAATTCATGAAGTGACAATCAGATCTGTTAAGATAGTTTTCAAGCATTCTATGAGTTAAGGAGGTGACTAAGCAAGCCCTATTGCAGTCCTAAGGAAGTCATAAGTAAACTCTCCTGGCCAGTTAGTTGAAAAGCCAGGAGTGAAGCTGTCTAGTTCTTATCCTTGTCATTCCTATCCTAATGCCTTAGCTTCCGCCTTCCCTTCTTAATCTCTTTCATTTCATGTCGATCCAGCCTCTCCTCGGTACCGGGCTAAGAATAGAAGCGAAACGTTTTAGTTATGCAATTCTGTTAACTACGAGTACGAGATTACAACAGAGTGAACAGACACTGCGCCGTGCTTGTGTTGATGCTAACACCAACCCCAAACCGTCCCTCCCATTCCGATGCATGCGTGTACCTTCTCCAATCTGCAATCAAATCACGAGACCCATTCATCGGAAGATGCATTCACGCTCGAATCATCAAACACGGCCTTTGCTACCGCGGCGGCTTCCTCACAAACAACCTCCTCAACCTCTACGTCAAAACCGGCTCCTCCTCCGACGCCCATCGCCTGTTCGATGAAATGCCCCTTAAGACCTCCTTCTCATGGAACTCCATTCTCTCCGCGCATGCCAAGGCTGGCAACTTGGACTCCGCGCGACGAGTGTTTAATGAAATTCCCCAACCAGATTCTGTGTCCTGGACCACCATGATAGTGGGGTATAACCACTTGGGTCTTTTCAAAAGCGCTGTTCACGCGTTTCTCCGAATGGTTTCCTCTGGAATTTCGCCGACCCAGTTAACGTTTACCAATGTTCTTGCCTCATGTGCTGCAGCTCAGGCTCTGGATGTTGGAAAGAAGGTTCATTCCTTTGTCGTAAAACTGGGGCAATCCGGGGTTGTTCCCGTGGCAAACTCACTGCTTAACATGTATGCAAAGTGTGGTGATTCTGTTATGGCAAAGGTTGTTTTTGACCGGATGAGGCTGAAGGATACATCAACTTGGAATACTATGTTTCTATGCATATGCAGTTTTGTCAATTTGACCTTGCACTTGCACTCTTTGATCAAATGACTGACCCAGATATTGTCTCTTGGAATTCCATCATCACTGGGTACTGTCATCAGGGGTATGACATCAAAGCCTTGGAAACATTTTCTTTTATGCTCAAGAGTTCGTCTTTGAAGCCGGATAAGTTCACCTTGGGAAGTGTTCTGTCAGCTTGTGCCAATCGTGAAAGCTTGAAACTTGGGAAACAAATCCATGCACATATTGTAAGAGCCGATGTTGACATCGCTGGGGCAGTGGGGAATGCCCTGATCTCAATGTATGCGAAATTGGGTGCTGTTGAAGTTGCTCATAGGATTGTAGAAATAACCAGTACTCCAAGTCTTAATGTTATAGCATTCACGTCACTGTTGGATGGCTATTTCAAAATTGGGGATATAGACCCTGCAAGAGCGATATTTGATTCATTGAAGCACCGTGATGTAGTTGCCTGGATTGCCGTGATTGTTGGTTATGCACAGAATGGCTTAATTAGTGATGCTTTGGTGCTGTTTAGGTTAATGATTAGAGAAGGTCCAAAGCCAAACAACTATACCCTGGCAGCGATATTAAGTGTCATTTCAAGTTTGGCTTCTCTGGATCATGGTAAGCAGCTTCATGCAGTTGCCATTAGATTGGAAGAAGTATGTAATGAATGTAACAGTAAAATGGACAAGGGAAAGTTGCACTTTATTGATGATAACTAACTCTGAGTTTTCAGTGTAAAAATTCAGAGTAAAGTACAAGAAGAAATTGCAGGAAAAGAAGTATCAGAGTAGAGAGAATAATCAGGGAGAAGGAGCAAATTCATACATCATACCTCATGCCTACTACATTCCACTATTGCTCTATTTATTCCCCTCATTCTGTTAGCTTCCAGCTTGGCCTCCTCACTCTCTTTCCACGTCCCAATTCCGCATCATCCGGAAGTTTGTTATTCATGCCTTCCACTATGCGTGACTCATCATCCTTGCTCTCATGCCCCGCACGTGCTCCACTAGCCGTTACATTACCTTCCCCTTTAAAATCAACCTTGTCCTCAAGGTTGAAAGTAGGATAGCTTGCCTTAATGTCCTCAATGTCTTCCCAGGTTGCTTCTTCCTGCACCCCGTTCTCCCACTGCACCAGTATCTGATCAATTTGAGTTGTGCCCCTTAATAATTTGCGATTTGCAAGTATCTGCACTGGTTGCATTACTGGCCCCATTTCAGTAACTGTCAAGGGCAATGGCAGGTAAGGTTCTGAAGAATTTCCTTTGAACAACTTGAGCTGAGACACATGAAAAACTGGATGAATTCTTGCTGTGTCTGGCAACTCCAGTTTATAAGCAACTGTGCCTATTTTGGCTATGATTTTGAAAGGACCAAAATATTTCATAGCTAGCTTCTGATTCTTTCTCAACACAGCAGAATGCTGTCTATATGGTTGCAGCTTAACCAATACGTGATCACCCACCTTCATAGATACTTCTTGTCTCTTCTTGTCAGCTTGCGTCTTCATGACTTGTTGTGCTCTGGCCAGATTGTTCTTGAGCTTAGCTAACAAGTTATCTCTGTTGATCAATTGTTCTCTTAACTCCACCGGATCTAAAGTAGTACAAGGCTGTCTGGTAAGTGTAGGAGGCTCTCTTCCATATAATGCTTTGAACGGAGTCAATCCCAAGCTAGTGTGGAATGCAGTGTTATACCAGAATTCTGACCATGGTAGAGCTTTGACCCATCCTTTGGGATTCTCATAAGTAAAACACCTAAGATACATCTCCAGGCATTTGTTCAGAATTTCAGATTGCCCATCTGTTTGTGGGTGATATGCTGATGACATAGCTAGTGTAGTGCCTTGTAATTTGAATAAATTCTGCCTAAAAGAACTAGTGAAAACTCTATCTCTATCAGACACGATGGATTTTGGAATGCCGTGCAGCTTCACTATATTGTTCATGAAAGTTTCAGCAACTGACTTACTACTGTAATCAGCTTTTAGAGGTAGGAAGTGAGCATATTTAGTGAGTCTATCCACTACCACCATAATGACAGAATAACCATTAACACTAGGCAAACCTGTGATAAAATCCATAGCTACATCTTCCCAAACTTGCTGTGGAATGGGCAAAGGCTGCAGTAGTCCTGAGGGCAGTGTGTTACTCACTTTTGCTTGTTGACAAATCACACAATTCTGTACATACTCTTTGACATGTTCCTGCATCTTGGGCCAGTAAAATTGAGCCTTCAATCTTGCTAGTGTTCTTGTAATCCCCGCATGGCCACCAATGGGTGAACTATGGTACTCTTGCAAAATTCTTTGAACCATCTCTTCTTCCACTGGAATGACTAGTCTGTCTTTCCAATACAATAACCCTTCTCTTACTGCATAATGACTGGCTTCATTAGAGGACCTGTAATCCTCCATTAACTGCTTGAGGTGAGGATTTGCAGTTAGTTTACTTCTTAGCTCTTCTAGGAACAGCGAATGGGGCTCAGACCAGGCTAACAGGAACATTCTGGATAAGGCATCAGCTGCTTGATTATCTCTACCAGGCTTGTATTCAATTTTGAAATCATACCCCAAAAATTTGTGTAACCATGCTTGTTGTTCAGGGGTTTGAAGAGACTGATCCATCAAGCTTTTCAAGCTTCTCTGATCTGTTCTAATGATAAACTTATTGCCTAATAAGTAGTGTCTGAACTTAGCCAATGCTTCTGTAATGGCTAGCAATTCCCTGGTGTAAGCAGATTGCTTTTGCATTCGAGGTGCTAATTTTTTTGAAAAATATGCTATAGGATGACCATTCTGACCCAACACTGCTCCTACTCCAATTCCCGATGCATCAGTCTCCAAAATGAATGGTTGTGTAAAATCAGGTAAGGCTAGCACTGGTGCTATAGTCATGGCATTTTTGAGCTTAAGGAAAGCTGCTTCTGCTTCAGAATTCCACACAAAATTATCTTTCTTTAACAAATCTGTTAAAGGTGCAGCAATGTGGGCATAGGCTTTGATGAATCTTCTATAGTATCCTGTCAAGCCAAGAAACCCTCTCAATTGTTTGACATTGGTAGGAGGAGGCCACTCCAAAACTGCCTGGACTTTAGTGCTTTCCATGGACACACCCTTGCCTGATACCTGGTGTCCCAAGTAATCAACCTCTGAAGCTCCAAAAGAACATTTTGACAATCTGGCATACAATTGATGTTGTTGTAATATTTGTAACACTGCCTCTAAGTGTTTGAGATGATCATGCCAAGAAGAGCTAAATACCAAAATATCATCAAAGAATACTAACACAAACTTCCTTAAGGCAGACTGAAATACCTTATTCATCAGAGATTGGAAAGTGGCTGGTGCATTAGTGAGCCCAAATGGCATTACCAACCATTCATAATGGCCATGGTGGGTTCTGAAGGCAGTTTTGGCTCTGTCCTCAGGTTTTACCATAATCTGATGGTAACCTGACCTCAAATCCAGCTTAGAAAAATATTGGGCTCCATATAACTCATCAAGTAATTCATCCACTGTTGGCATGGGAAAACTGTCTTTCACAGTAATGGCATTGAGAGCCCTATAGTCAGTACAAAATCTCCAACTCCCATCTTTCTTTTTGACCAACAGAATTGGTGAAGAGAAAGGGCTGGTACTTGGTTGTATGATGCCTTGATCAAGCATTTCTTGAACCATTTTTTCTATTTGTTCTTTCTGTGTGTGTGGATATCTGTAAGGTCTCACCTTAACAGGCTCTGATCCTTGCTTCAGTGGAATGGCATGATCCTGTTCTCTTGGGGGTGGTAGTGAAGAAGGCACTTTGAACACTTGAGCATAAGTGTGTAGTAATATGGCAATTTCAGGGTCCATATCTGTAGGTAACTCCAGCAATGTATCTCCAGGTACTTCATTTTGTAACCATTGAATTGCAAAACATTCTTCTATTGCATCAGTGTTATGCAATCTTCTGAAATGATGAAATTGGGCTGGACTGGGTTCCATAGTACCTTCCCCTTGCAGGGTAATGAAATGACCATTTTGAAAGAATTTAAGAGTCAATGCTGCATAATCAGCAACATGAGGGCCCAATGTTGCTAACCAAGTTGATCCTAAGATCACATCCGCACCAGAAATTTGTAATAGATACACAGGTACTTTAACTTCTTGACCCTGAATATGTAAGGGTAATTGCTGAATCATACCCTCTGCCTGTAACGTCTGACCATTGCCAACCAATACTCTGAGGTTGGGAGCTGGCTCAATTGGAAGCTTCAACACTTGAGCTACTCTTGGTTGAATGAAGTTATCCGAGCTGCCTCCATCCACTAAAATCTTGACCCTTATACTACCCACCTGGCCTGTAAATCTAATGGTGCCAACTCCATTAGACCCTTTCATAGCATTGAGTGACAGGTGGTGAGTTTCAGTTTCATTACTTCCTTCTTCACCTTCCTCTATAGTTGCCTGGTTTTGATCTGACTGTAGCTCTTCATCATCCTCAAGCTGGAGCAACATGACTTGTCTGTTGGGACATTTGTGAGCTGGAGAAAACTTTTCATCACAGAAATAGCACAAGTTTTTCTCCCTTCTCAGCTGGATTTCTGCTGGAGAGATTTTTTTGATGTTTTGGTTTCTAGGGTTAAAAGGTTTGATCTGAGGAGTGGGTAAGAGAGGTGGAAGGTTGGGCTTAGTGGTGTGATCAAATTTTTGGGAATTTTGGTTGTTTTTGTGGTTGAATGAAGTGTTTTGGCTATAATTTCTGGCTAAGTTGGTCATTTGGTTAGGTTTTTTGTTGGCTATATATTTTTCTTCAAATAATTTGGCTAAGGCCACTGCTTTGCTCAGGGTCCTAGGTTCCATGGCTTTCACATCCCTTCTAATTTCATCTTGCAAGCCACTAATAAAGCAATCAAGAATAGCTGCTGGGCTTAAACCATCGACTCTATTCATTAACGCAGTAAATTGTATATAAAATTCATTCACAGATGCAGACTGAGCTAGTTTGAACAAGGTAGCTCGAGGACAGTCATAAGCGGATGGGCCAAAATCAAGTTCTAGAGCTCGAGTAAGAGCTTGCCATGACAGCAATGGATCAGTTTTTTGCATCATTTGATACCAAGGTACCACATCATGATCTAAGTGCACAGACGCTATGAGTAATCTATCAGCATCAGGAGTAGCATAGTAATCGAAAAACTATTCTGCCTTAAATATCCAGTCCATTACGTTATTTCCATCAAATCGAGGAAAATCCAGTTTGACAGATCTCACCTGAAAAGGAGTCCTCGTTTGTTCTTTGTTTGAGTTCGATGCACCATGGGAAGACACCGGAATGGATTGTAGTCGTTGCAGGATTTGCGTCATAGCAGAATTGAGCTGTGTAATCTGTGACTCATTTGCTATCTGAATCGCTTCCATCCTTTCCATATGAGCGTGGTTAGCACCTTCCAAACGCTCGATCTGACGATGGAAGTCCTCACTGACACGCGTAATGGCATCAGCATTTTTTTCAATTCTGCATAGATCTCTTTCATGCGTGTGTTGTCTGCCATGATGAGATGAAAGCACCAATGTAATGAATGTAACAGTAAAATGGACAAGGGAAAGTTGCACTTTATTGATGATAACTAACTCTAAGTTTTCAGTGTAAAAATTCAGAGTAAAGTACAAGAAGAAATTGCAGGAAAAGAAGTATCAGAGTAGAGAGAATAATCAGGGAGAAGGAGCAAATTCATACATCATACCTCATGCCTACTACATTCCACTATTGCTCTATTTATTCCCCTCATTCTATTAGCTTCCAGCTTGGCCTCCTCACTCTCTTTCCACGTCCCAATTCCGCATCATCCGGAAGTTTGTTATTCATGCCTTCCACTATGCGTGACTCATCATCCTTGCTCTCATGCCCCGCACGTGCTCCACTAGCCATTACAAAGTATCATCAGTTTCTGTGGGTAATGCTTTGATTACCATGTACTCTAGATCTGGTAGCATCAAAGATGCTAGAAAAATATTCAATCACATATGCTCCTACAGGGATACATTGACTTGGACTTCCATGATTTTAGCTCTAGCTCAACATGGTCTTGGAAATGAGGCCATAGAACTGTTTGAAAAGATGCTGAGAATTAACCTAAAGCCTGATCACATTACTTATGTTGGTGTGTTGTCTGCTTGCACGCATGTGGGATTGGTAGAACAGGGTAAAAGTTACTTTAATTTGATGAAAAATGTTCATAACATTGAACCCACTTCTAGCCACTATGCATGCATGATTGACCTGCTTGGACGTGCTGGATTGCTTGAAGAAGCATATAATTTTATTAGAAATATGCCTATTGAGGGCGAGCCCTGGTGCAGCGGTAAAGTTGTGCCTTGGTGACTTGTTGGTCATGGGTTCGAATCCGGAAACAGCCTTTTTGCATATGCAAGGGTAAGGCTGCGTACAACATCCCTCCCCCATACCTTCGCATAGCGAAGAGCCTCAGGGCAATGGGGTACGAAGTTTTTATGCCTATTGAACCAGATGTTGTAGCTTGGGGTTCGTTTTTGTCTTCGTGTAGGGTTCATAAATATGTTGATTTGGCTAAAGTGGCTGCTGAAAAATTGCTTCTTATTGATCCCAATAATAGTGGGGCTTACTCAGCGCTTGCTAATACACTTTCAGCCTGTGGTAAATGGGAGGATGCTGCTAAGGTTAGGAAGTCAATGAAGGACAAAGCAGTAAAGAAAGAACAAGGATTCAGTTGGGTTCAAATCAAGAACAATGTCCATATTTTTGGGGTTGAGGATGCTCTTCACCCGCAAAGAGATGCAATCTACCGTATGATTTCCAAAATATGGAAGGAGATAAAGAAAATGGGCTTCATTCCTGAATATTAAAAATAGTCTCTCTCATTAATGTCACGGATATGTAATGTCTTATTAATAACAAGGAATCACCTGGGAAACGTGGTGACTTATCAATTCATTTAGCAGCTCGGGCAGGGAACTTGAGTAGAGTGAAAGAGATAATTCAAAACTATTCTAATTATGAGACAAAAGATTTGTTGGCAAAGCAGAACCTAGAGGGGGAGACCCCTCTTTATGTTGCTTCAGCGAACGGACATGCTTTGGTTATTCGTGAGATACTGAAGTACTTGGACCTGCAAACTGTTTCTATTGCAGCCAAAAATGGCTATGATCCATTCCATATTGCTGCAAAGCAGGGCCATCTTGGTAAGATACAACATGGCATTATGTTTGGGCCTAAGGTCCCTATAATTTTTTCTTTTCTTTCCTTTGTTTTTGATTTTGTGAACAATTTTACTATGTAAATGAATGGAGCTTAGTACCCTAAAAAGATTGTGCCTGGGTGTGATATCTCACTTATTGCTTCTTAGTTAATTAAGATGTAAACCAAGACCCAAAATCCATACTGTTCTTTCAGTCTTTTTCCATAAATTTGTATGAGTAAGCAGCAAGTTGGATTTGTCAACATTTGACTTGTTTAAGAAAGTTGTTTTTCATTTGTGTTTCCTAGTTAAAGAAACAATCAGTGTCCAGGAATTATTCTATCCTTCCCTCCATCCTCACCCCAGCCTGTGCAATTCTCCCTCTTTATCCATATTGAAAATGAAGGAAAAAAATGAAGTTAGAGAAGGCAGAAAGATAGTTGTATCATTGTGGCTTCTCAGTTAATTGACATGAAGATCTGGTTAAGATTATAGTTTATTATTTACTACTGTATATTTGGCTTCAATGGTTTTACTGTGTTTCCTTTCAGATAGTGTAAGTTTCAGATAAACTACCATGGGTGAGAAGCCAGGGTATGGAGAACCAAAGATATTTTTCACAAATAGTATGCCTGTTACTCCATTCTCTGTTTATATCTCCGACTAAGAAAAAAAAAAATCTTGCAGAGGTGCTGAGAGAACTACTGCACTCCTTTCCCAACTTGGCCATGACCACAGATTTGTCCAACTCAACTGCTTTACACACAGCTGCGACTCAAGGTCATATTGATGTGGTTAATCTTCTTCTGGAATCAGATTCTAACCTTGCTAAAATAGCCAGGAATAATGGTAAAACTGTCCTCCACTCTGCAGCTAGAATGGGGCATTTGGAAGTTGTGAAAGCTTTACTAAACAAGGATTGAAGCACTGGATTTAGGACTGATAAGAAAGGTCAAACTGCACTACACATGGCTGTGAAAGGGCAAAATGAAGAAATTTTGATGGAATTGGTAAAACCTGACCCAGCAGTTTTGAGTCTGGAAGATAATAAAGGAAATACAGCATTGCACATTGCCACAAAGAAGGGCCGTACTCAGGTGATTCTTTATTCTTTTCTTATTCGTTCTGTATAAAGCTTATTAGCCATGATAAACTAATTATGTAGACAGTCTTTATTTCTGTTCAGCGATGAATGTGCATCCTTCCTTGTCTGTCATCTGATACTTGTTTTTGTGGATTAGAAATTAACATAAAATAGAGAAGTAAGCCACATTTTGGCTAATGCATGACTGTTAGCGGCCATATTGGCCCCTAAACAAAACAAAAGGTTTTAAATTGCAGATGCAGTTTCATTGTGGTCCTTGATATTGCAGACGAATGTGGCTGATGCAGGTGCAATGTGGTTATTGAGACCCCAAAAACCTTGACATTTTAGCCGAAATCACAGTTGCAGATTGATTTTTAGTACCTTGAAACAAAAATGAGCAGTAGCTTACTTGTTACTTTTATTTTTTCTTGTTTGCTCAATGATGTACTAGGACCCATTAGGGGACCTCAGTTTCAAGGTCAGAGCTATGGGTTTTGACTTGAGGGTTCCATGGACTAATTTTACATTTTGAGGGGCCATTCATTAAATTAATGGAAAACTTCCATCGGTAAAAAATATAAAATCCTAACCCTAATCTTTGTTAGTTTTATAGTTTTCTGCATGGTATATGCTTAAGCATCCAAATTTACATGGTCTCTGTCTTATGAATCCTCAACAAGGCTTTAGTTAAAGCTTTTTTTTTTACCATCCTACCAGGCTACCACCCTATTATCCGACCTTTAGAACTCCTCTTGGTACCCAGTAGCCATGCAGTGTCCCCATTAGTAAAATTATTTGATGGAATTGTCTTAATCCTTTCCACCAGGACCAAATATTGTCAGCAGATCACTCTCAAATACTTCTCATGTTGCTCCATATTAAACACAATCCTCTATGGCCCTTTATTGGCCTCCCCTTCCATGTGAAAGAAAGTGGTTAGAGGCACTTCTTGATCTATTGGTATTCCTTGCATTGAAGGAATTGCTTCATGTGTGGAGCCATTCAGTGGGTTCAACCCTCTCTTCTTGGGAAATTCTTTCATGTGTGAACATAAATGCCACCAAGATGAGTTCAATTCTGAAGATGCGCCATCAACAACTAATAAGAACCTTGGGAGAGCCACGCCACAAAAGCTAGCTTTTGTAGTTGGTGTCTTGGAGAGCCTAAGGCCTATAAACCTCACATTAGATTCCCATACCCAATGTGGGACTCAAGTCCCAAACCTTGGAAGTTGGAATTGGATCCTAGCACCACCACCCTTTTATTGGAGTTTACTAGCTTCTGGCCTTCTTCCATGAAAGTTTTTACTTTGCTTTTTGTTGATTTCTACTTCTGACATGGTGGTTTGCTTCATTTCCCTAGTTGCTAGGACAGTTTACTACGATATTTGTTTACTTTCTTTGAGCTGATCATGTTGAGATAACTTCTCGTCAAGCCTCTGTACCTATGTCTCCAACATCTTCAATTTCTGAGTGGCCATTTGGAACTGATACAACTTGTGATATGTTGTGATATGTATAAAAAATAAGAACTCAAGTTTGAGTATTATTCAGAATAACGATAGTTTGCTATTTGGGGTTGAACTTTGGATTAACTTATTTTGAACTCCAAAGCTTTTTGGTCGGAAATTGTTTCTTGAACATTTTAATTATAAGATATTCTGAAAGCAAACTAAGATAACCCAAAAGCGCTGTATTTACATTTGTGTAGTGTAGAGCATTAGTTTGTTTTCAGATGCATGCACCTACTGGCATGCAGACGAGTAAAATTTTCTAAACAAGTGTGAAAGTTGCGACTCTAATTGGTTTATGACAATCATCATTCAGTTTTATTCATACCTTGAAGGACCACAAACCTACCCCAGGATCAATAACTATTAACTAAGTTATACACAAGCTCAACTAACAAGTAATGATCCATCAAGATAAGAAATAAGAAAATAACATTGACTAGAAGATATTGTAACTCATCTACTGATTAACACCTGTATATTAAGTACCATGCTGGCCTCTTATTCCAAGTATATTGATTAGTTCCTTCAAGTCCTAGTAGTCGTGTTATGAGTTATGACAATGTATAGGAAAAATTAGTTCAATCCTCCTAAGTTATCCAAAATCAAATAAATAACCACCCGTGGCATGACAATTACAAATTTGACTTATCCCACAACTTTTAAGCCGTGTTTTCTTCTTCATATTCCTATATATGATAGACAGTAGAATCACTAGAGTTTTTCTCCTTTTATTTATTTACTCATTCATGATTTATTGTTAACAACATTCTTTTTCTACAAGTTTTGATGGTACACATATTTCAACAACTAGTATTTTAGCTCGTGCATTGCACGGACCAATTTTAATATCTTAATTTTATGATTGTAATTAATTATTTAAAAAAAATTATTAACATCATATAATTAAAATGAATAATAATCAATATATAGATTATAAGGACAAATATTTATGTCATAAAGAAATTCAAATTATAATTAAAACTATACTCTTGCATATTTAAATCACAGAATAGATCTTTATATACATTGATAGATATTTACAATGTTATGATCTCTAAAGTTAACATTATCACTACCCTACCTAAAAAAAAACATTACCAGTACCCTGTTTTTTATAGTCAATTGAGAGAAATGTAAAATTCTTCTGTTATTTGAAATTTGAGAAGACATAATGAGAATTTGAAAAGAGATAAAGAAATAATGACACTTTGAAGAAGATAAATGAACATGGTACTAAAATATTTTAAGAAGATAGTATTTTAAATTTGAATATACATACATATTACATATATATATATATATATATATATATATATATTCAAAATTGGTTTATGATATTCAGTTACAGCTTGTTAAACCGTTCAATTATTATTAAAAGCAGCATAAGAGGATGTATCATATGTATATTAGGAGAGTATTTTATTTTGAAAAAAAAAAACATTTAAATAGATTTTTTATATCAGTTACAACCTTTTAAACTTGTCAGTTGATGTTAAAAATATAAAAGGATATACCATACCGCCTCATGTAATAAGAGTATTCAAATGAAAGTGAATGTAAGGGAAAGAGAGGAGAGTGGATGCCTAAAGAAGCAGATGATTTTACATGTTTATATATAGGAAGGGATATGACTATTGGCGGTCACTTACACATTAAAACACCGTTGCTACAGTAGCATGAAGTATCCCATTTATGGTGATCTGAAGTCTGAACAACAGCCCAGTGAATAATTGACCCCCTTTGTCTTGCATCACCCAAGCCACAAGATAAGACAACTTTGTGATTTTGTTAAAATTCCATTTACACAAACTCCCCTTGCTTTTATTACTCCTGATTGTTGTTTTTCTGGTTTTGCCTTCGTGATCTACCAGCATTGAATTTGATGGAGGCAGTTTTGTGCGTGCACACACAATTGAAACTTAAGGGAAGAATGTAAACTCAAAGGAAACATATGTAATATAAATTTATGACTTACGAACAGGCAGCATGATTCCAAGACTAAGTTTCAAGCATCTGACCTCTTTGTGATTTTTTCAATGTCTATCCTAAACTAGTCATTATTAATTGCAGAATGTACGCTGCTTGTTATCAATGGAGGGTATCAACATCAATGCTACAAACAAGGCTGGAGAGACTCCTCTTGATAAAAAAAAAAAAACTTCGTACCCCATTGCCCAGAGGCTCTTCGCTATGCGGAGGTATGGGGGAGGGATGTTGTACGCAGCCTTACCCTTGCATATGCAAAGAGGCTGTTTCCGGATTCGAACCCATGACCAACAAGTCACCAAGGCACAACTTTACCGCTGCACCAGGGCTCGCCCTCCGTATTGAGGGATGCTGGGGCTGCCAATTCTACTGATCAAAGGAAACCTCCAAATGCATCTAAGCAACTCAAGCAGACTGTCAGTGACATAAAGCATGATGTACAATCCCAACTCCAGCAGACACGTCAGAATGGCATGAGGGTCCAGAAAATTGCAAAGAAGCTGAAAAAGCTCCACATTAGTGGCTTGAACAACGTGATAACCTCTGCTACTGTTGTTGCCGTTCTTATTGCTACAGTTGCTTTTGCAGCCATCTTCACAGTCCCCGGTCAATACGTTGAAGGCAAAACACATGGATTTTCACTTGGGCAAGCAAATATAGCAAACAATGCAGCTTTCCTAATATTTTTTGTGTTTGACAGCATGGCATTGTTCATCTCTCTAGCAGTAGTGGTGGTTCAAACTTCTGTCGTTGTGATTGAGCAAAAGACAAAGAAGCAGCTTGTTTTTGTCATTAACAAGCTCATGTGGATGGCTTGCCTTTTCATTTCCATTGCCTTCATTTCTCTTACATACGTCGTGGTGGGATCACACTCCAGATGGCTTGCAATATATGCTACAGTGATTGGAAGCTTGATAATGCTCTCTACAATTGGCTCCATGTGCTATTGTGTAATTTTGCACAGGATGGAGGAGACAAAATTGAGAGCCGAGAGTCGATCGTTCTCCATGTCTCATGCATCAGACCAAGAGATTTTGAACAGTGAATACAAGAGAATGTACGCACTGTAGTCTGTAGTGTAGTTGATATATCTGAATGGAATGGCTTGTATTTCCATATTGTTGAAGTGATAATAGGTAGTTTATACTATCGGCATCAGATTACGAAATTAGACTTCAGATACCGTGAGAAAAGAGGGAAAGGAAGAAAATGGGTGGGGAATTCTCGTCACATTCACTCGTAAGTATAAAGGATGTTGTCAAATTTAGCATGACGTCAGTGAAATGATTATGGTGTTGAAGAATGAAAACTTGAGATGATATATCCATTTGTATTTACTCTTCTGTTTTATTATTAACTTGACTTGGCACCCGTATATAAGCTGAGAGTTAGAAATCCAATATCATTGTCTTTAGTAGCTCAAATATAATTCTTTTTTAGAAAACTTTCCCAACGTCAATTTATGATCCACATATGTTACGATAAGAAAAATATATAGCATGACACATAACATTGAATCCGTTTCAACTTCAGAACAATTAGTTCGGTACATATCATTGTGAAATAGTCAGGCCCAAAAACATTATAGTGGGATGACCCATGTTTTAATGTTATTTATAATAAATATTTTACTATTAGTTTTATATATTAATTAAATATTAGGATTTGGAAAACTTTAACAGATTTTACAATGTTTTAGGATATATTTTATGATAAAAGATTTAAACATTTATTAAAATAGGAAAAATATCACATCATTTAAATAATTTTTATTTGATACTAAACAATAATTAGAAAATATCTCTATTTAAATTCGATTAGAAAATAAAACTTGATTATAATGCATCTAAATTTGAATTTTGAGTAAAAAAGGTAAGAAAGTTATACAAATAAGGGTCTAATAGTTAAAATTGACAGTCCAAAAAACAATTTTAAAACTGACGGTCTAAGTCCAAATAAAATTTGTATTGGAAATAAAACACTAGAGTGAAAATAGCCAAAAAACAAAGATTGTGTCATTTAGAGTTAGGGTTGTAAATTGAGTATCTCTCTTTTTTGACCCACTAACACTGAGTACAGCCATGAGAGCAAACAGTCAATAGAAATTGCAGAACTGCATTATAGCACGATTTCCCCACTCTGACCACCATTTTGACTGTGAAAAGCATCGTTCCAACCACAACGCCCAGGTGGGATATGATGATGCTTGGAGAAGAAGTAGGGTGCCATGTGTGACGCTCGGGTACAATAGCATCAATATTGCGCACAATTAACTACCATGCTAGGTAATAAATTAAAAAATCTTGCTTCTATGTTTTTTATGATATACCAGAGTCCTAATAGTTGTAGTCTTTATGAAATTGTGATAACTAATAAGACTAAATATATATTTGTTTTTTATAGAGCAGTTCCCTTAGCTTATGCTTATGTCCATAAGGCCCATGATATTGATACTTGTTTGATCTTGGCACCCTCACCTTTATTTTTTTTTGATAAAAATGTCTTTAACGGAAACTATTATATAAAATTAAACAACAAAATTTATGGAAACTAATTTTACAAAAAGCTAAAGAAGTAGAGGGTGAGAAGAAGAAAAAAATGTATGTTAGACATGGGCCTGTCCATATGGGTTATATTTTCAGCTCACATCCCACAGCACAACCTAATCCGGTTTACCTATTACCAACCCCGAGTGCTAGCATCCCAAATTTTAGAATCAAACATCAGTACCAAGAACCTATGCCTTGACAAACCTCAGTACCAAGAACCCCGGTTTGTTCGCACTTCAATCTCCAAGTCATAAGTACACTCTTCTCTCCCCATTCACTGGCATTGGCTTTTGGTAGTTGAAGTCTTCCTTTGTTGTCAAATTCAGACCAGGTTTTCCTTTTTCCCTCTCTCTTGTTATCTTATCGATTTTGGTTCATGCCATGCCTCTGTAACTTTGTTTGTTTGTTTCTTTCTTTCTTCGTGTAATCCCTGCAGCAAGAATTTTGTTTCTGTACTTTATAAACCACCCATTAAAACTTACAAGTCATCTGTACAAGTAATTAAAGCGGGTCAATTGATATATCCTGGGAGTAACTTTTTACATTATCACTTGTATTATTAAATTTTCTCTGGTGCATCTACTGTGAACACCTTAAAAAATGACAATGTATTTGAGATTGTACTAAGCACTACATTTTAGCCAAATGCGCCATACATGTTTAGCAAACTTCTTCCTCATACATGCTGGTTTTTTTATTTCTCTTTTAAACTTGAGTCTGTCTATTATTGTTTCTGTACTTTATAAACCACCCATTAAAACTTACAAGTCATCTGTACAAGTAATTAAAGCAGGTCAATTGATATATCCTGGGAGTAACTTTTTACATTATCACTTGTATTATTAAATTTTCTCTAGTGCATCTACTGTGAACACCTTAAAAAATGACAATGTATTTGAGATTGTACTAAGCACTACATTTTAGCCAAATGCGCCATACATGTTTAGCAAACTTCTTCCTCATACATGCTGGTTTTTTCTTTCTCTTTTAAACTTGAGTCTGTCTATTATTGTATAAGCACTTAGATATCATATAATCTATTTTTATAATTGAAGAAATCAGTTTAAACTATTTTCACATTAGATATAAGTTGTTTTCATCATTTATCCTAGAATGCTTATTGAAATAAGTTGAAAACAACTTATGGACATATCATAAGCTATTTTCATAAGTTTTTGCAAACACTTAGAGAAGGGCAGATAAGCCCAAGTAAACTTTAAATAAGCTCTTCTAAACATACCTTAATTTGATCATTGTTTAGGAATGTGAATGCGTGGTTCCAGCTTGAATATATTTAAAATGCTGAGAAATGTGATTATTTTTTTTTTTTGGTCAGCAAAATTAATATATATTGATATATGAGGGAGTATCAGAGGTACTATAGATACAAGAGTATGTAAGTAAGGCTAGTAAATCCTCAAATCAGGCTGAATACAGACTGATAGGAGCTTACTAGCCTACTAATAAGCGACAAAAATTACAAAACCACAGCTGGTGTCACCCTAGTTTACAGAAAACCAGCTGGTAGATTGCTAGACCAATAGTTGAAATGGATTGTAAAGTTTTGCTCCATTGCTCTGAACCATGTCCATGCCAAAAACAGTGCATCTTCCAGCAACTTACTGCCATTGAATGGAGCATTCATGAAAATAACCTTATTCCTATGCTTATGATTGTTGAGACCACATTGAAACTCATCAAATTTGCTTCTAAAATAGTCAAGCTAATAGAAATGGTTAAATACGTGTATGGGCATCCATGTAGTTATCTATTTGCTTTTTTTTTTTTTTTGATCAGCAAAGATAAATTATATTTATATATATTGTGAGTACCAGAGGTACAAAACAGTACATGTAATTAGATTGACTTGCCAGCAACATGGTTCCAGGCTCAGACTGAGGTCAGTCTCGCAAGGAACCATAGCTAGGTATTACAAAGATCTACTGCTCCCACTGTCTATGATTTCTACCCCCCTGAAAAGACAAATCCTGATGCTATGTTAGACGACCAATAGCTGTAGGTGAAAGCAAAGTCCTTCTCAAAGCTCTTCAGCCATGTCCACAGTGTAAAAATAGCATCCTCCATTAACTTGTTACCATCAAAAGTTTCATTTGAGAAGATGATTTTATTCCGGTGTTGCCACACTGTCCATGTGAGGGCCAACCACCAACTTCTCCATCTGTTAACACGAATTCTGTTAGGCAAACAGAACGCGTGCTGGGAAAAGTGCTGCCACGGTTTCTGCGGAAAAGCTCCATGAATGTTGACCCATGTCATAGATTTCCACCATAAAGGAAGTATTCTATCACATATAAAAAATACATGTGCTTCGTTCTCCTCTGAATTCCCACAGAATGGGCATAATGTGTCACTAATTGCCACCCTTCTCCTCCTCAAGCTTGTCTTTGTTTGTAGTCTCTCCTTTAATAACCTCCATGCAAAAATAGTAATTTTAGTTGGGACTCGTATCTTCCATAACTCCTCAAACATCCACACATTATCCTCCTCAACATCCACTCCTTTGAGCATATTATAGGCGCTTCTTACCGAATATTGTCCACTAGGTTCTGTTTTCCAGATCCACTCATCTTTTTTGTGGATCTGAATACAGCTGCCAGCAACATCATTAAGGAAGCAATCTGCCATTTCAAGCTCTCTGTCAAACAAGTGTCTTCTCCATTTAAAGTTCCACTCCCACCCATTGTCCGTCTGCTGACCCATCTCCTGAATATTCTTGTTCTGTTGGTCTGAAATTAGGTACAATTTGGGGTATTTTTCCATGTTATCTATTTGCTTTTATTAGTACCCATTCAACTTTTTATCACAAGGATAAAACTGAAAAAAAAAATAAAGAACTCATAACTCTCATAGTTATTAGTACTGGCTTATAGTGGTGCTATCATGATGGAGCAGTTGAGAGCATGTCTCAACTGCTTTCAAAAGCTAGTTGTATTTCATGTATGTTTGTGGCTGGCTAAATTGGCATCTAAATCGTAGCATCACAACCTGGATAGCTGGAATGACTGCTACGCTCTAGATATTGAAAAATTTGAAATATCTTCTTTGCCCATCCCTAATTGTACCTTATTTACTCGTTAAGAGGATTTTTGGTGTCCTATACCCATCCATGCATTGAGGCATTTTAGGATTAGCAGCCTCTGTTCTTTATTACACAAACTCATCACACATTGTGAGCCATAGGAATTTCAAGCCTACTCTTCTCATAAACACAAGGAAATTGCATAGCCCACCCCCTGCTACAGCATATTGCCACTACTTCACCCTTGTTTTTGCATCGTGAAGCCGCATATGCCTGTTTCTCACTCTGTGCACTTTGCTCTCTCAAGTTTCCAGCAGCAAAACATCTGTTCATGCTTTGTTTGTCTTTGTACCCTTTGCATTTTCCTGTCCCTCCACCTCTCTTTCATCCTTTTCCAACCAAGCCCAACACTGTTTCTCCAGTTTTGATTTGAGTACTTTAGTTTTGAGCATGTTATACAGAAACTATTTGCTTTGGTATAGTAGCTGCTTTGCTGTACCATTATAGCATATAGGGGTCAGGTACTGCTCTATAATGTGCGGTTATTTAACTACTTTGACTACACGACCAAGGTATTTAGCTTTTACTCTCTATAGTATTTGAAAATACAATCAAGCATTCAAGCCTTTGCTTTTGGATAAATTTACGTGTTCAACTACAAATCAATTAGAAATCCTTCAATATTACATTCACTCCCACAAACCCAATATTACATTCAATCCTTGGCTAATGACAACTCAAGGATTTCACGTACTATATCATTTACTTTATAAAAAGCCGATCAAAAAAAAAAATTACTTTATAAAAAAATTATGCCTCATTATTCAACTTCAAGTATTATTTGACAAGCATATATAAACTTAATATTCAAAGTATTATTTTTCAAACCTCTTTAGGCTTCAATCTTTAGATTCTTAAAAAAAATCTACTTAAAGATATTCAAGGTTGGTTCAATGATAACTAATAAATGTGAAGAATGTGTCTTAGTTGTACAATGAATGAAAGAATAAAAGTTTTGAAATAAATAAGAAGTTTGTTCTTTTTTAGAAGAGTTAGAAATATTTAGGGATTACATTCTAAGAAAAAACGTAGAGTCAAAAGATCAGAAAAATGAAAGAGGTTTCTAGGGAGAGAAAAAACGCTTACTCAACTATCACCAGCCAACACATTTATTTTCGTTTTGTGACAAGGTGTTAGGAAAGAATGATCATGTTCAAAGAAGAGAGAAGACTGATCTCATTGGTCATAACTTGTTTAAGATTGAGTACGTGGATGGCAATAAACTGAAGTCACATTGTTATATTATTGAAAATATGGTGTAATCACTTAGAGCGACTAGTCAAGATGCAATCATCATGAAACTTCTAGGAATATCAGTGGGACTCATTATTTCCTTACCATTAAGGTCAAGTTGAAGTTTGTACGAAAGTTAGTGGGAGGATTCAATATCATGTATATTGGGCGTGGCTTTGTTTAGTCAAGCTCGATTTGCCAACTGATTGAGAAAAGGCAACTTCTGAAGGCCCATGGTTAAATTTTTTGTCATTACTTAGCAGTACGAGAATGGTTTACAAACTTCATTTCACTAGAGGTAAAAATTGATATAAAAAACTTTATCTAGATTCACTTTCCCAGTCTAGGAATGGAATACTATGATGATAGTGTCTTTTTAGCCTTGGCAATAGTAGTGGGTAGACTGGTAAAGGTGGACTTGAGGACAATTGATGTGCCAAGAGGAAAGTTTGCAAGGATACTGTAGAGATAAATTTAGATGAATAAGTGGTGGGGAAATTTTGGTTCAAAGAGCATTGGTTCAAAGTGGAATATAAATGTTTGCATTTGTTGTGTGTGAGTTGCGGTGGCTATGGGCATGCTGTTTCATCTTGCTGAAAGGTAGTCCATGCAAATCTAGCGATCTAGGCAGCTTCGCCGCCACCAACGGCAGAGGCAAAAATGGAGCATGAAATGAACCAACAACTTGACCAAAAACCTAATGCAATTAATACGGGCGAAAACATTGGGGGATATGCTTCATGAAGAGTGGTTAACGGTGCAAAATATAAAGAATGTTATGAAAAATAATGGCATAAATCCTACTAAAGAAAAAAGCCAAGGAGATCTAGCGGGAAAAGAGAAAGAATATCAAACATAATCAATATCATATATTACATGATATTTATTTCTAGATTGATAAGGGTCGAAATATTGTAATTGTAGGAGAGAATATTTATTTATGTGAAGAATCCCATAATCATGGGAAGATGATTAAAGCACCAGAGGGTCCACAATGCAAGGATGGAGACAAGAAATATAAACGCCTTAGACATATTCAAAGATTGTATGATAATCAAAAGGAATGTTGGGGGCATCGCTGGCAAAAGAAACTAGTGTCACCTTCATAAGATAGTTTGAAGGTATTCACTTGATCTTTTTTTTTTTTAAGTTTGCACATAGTTTGCTAGTGTGTTTCGAGGTTTTGGGAACACATAGAGCATGTGCACTTAAAGATTCAATAGGCTCTAGGCCATTCTGGAGGGTTTTGGGCTCTCAAAAGGTAATATTTCCCACTCATGTTCCAAGTGGCGGACTTTGTAAAATAGGTCATATCTTTGTTGCTATCTTTTGGAGGTAGGACTTGGATTTGTCCAAGAGTATATGCTCATCATAATATGATAGAAAGAAGCGTTTTTTAGCAGCATTTGAAAATCTTGAGGACTACTTTCATCACCCATGGCTGTTGATGGCTGATTTCAATGACATCATGGTTTTGTCAGAAAAGACAGAGTGCCTTCTCTCTCATAATCGAGCCTCTATGGTTGCTACCAATATAGATGACTATAATCTCATTACTTTGGACTAGGTTGGAGGGAAGTTCAAATAGAACATAACCAAATTAAGGGGAATTAACATCCATAAGCAGCTTGATCACACTTTAAGGGACCTAGCTTGGTGGCTCCAATTCCTATAGGCAGTTGTTGAAATTCTCCCTCTTCACTTCAACCATAACCCTCTTCTTCTCTGGTGTAGAGGATTTCCTCATTATAAAGGTGATAAACCCTTTTGTTTTGATGCTACCTAATATACTTATAAAAAGTACCCAACTTTGGTTAAGACTGCATGTACTCATAACCAGGGTGCTATTCTAAAGGCTCTTATTAATGCTAAGGAGGACTCTTTGGTATTTAACCAAAAATTTTGGGAGAATTGGAAGAAAGAAGAGAGTGACTAAGGTAAAAACTCGATTGAAAAACATATAGAGAATTTTAGACATTATTGATTTTATTGGTCTTTTCTATCTTTATCTAAAATTGCTCAATGAGTATGAAATTATTCTTTTTTTAGTATATAATTTATAGTTTTCCATCATTCAAAAGTAAATATTCAAATTAATTATAATATATATAAAAATAAATGCATAAGATTTTTCTATAATATAAATTTCTATAATATAAGATATGAGAATTGAAAATAAGAAAATAAATCATTTGATGCGAGATTTTTTTTATTATTTATTTTCATTTTAATGTTAAAATGTTCTTTTATTTTTAAAATAAATTTTGTATTATCAATTTTTCTCTCCCCACCTTGTTGCCTAGCAACTCAACGCTGCCTCTGTACTCCAAATCTTTTGCAAGATCAACCCTTACGTGACAAGAACGTTGTTATTGCCGTCTTCGTCTTCCTTTTCCATGGCCATCTTCATCTTCCTTGTTGACGGCAAAGGAGAGAGAATGGGAGAATGGTGCTTGCTGCGGTAGTGGAAGAAAAGAAAAGAAAAAAGGGAAGGAATGATAGAACCCCCGTTCTCGATCCCATTTCGGTTTCTGAAAGAGAGTCCCCTCTTTGTCTGATTGAACATGTTTCAGTTTCAGGTTTTCTCGATCCCATTTTGATTTGTGATTTCTGATTTGTTTGCGAAATTATCATCTTTTAACCAAAGGGATAGATCAATATTTTTGTATTTGGTTTTGCCTTTAGTTTTTGGTTGTTTTGCTTTGGATCGAACGAATTGCAATGACAGATGAATGTAACATAATATTTGAACGAAGCTGAGTCTCGCAGCAGCCGTGATGATGGTGTGGTTTGCAGCGAAAGGGGAGGGTGTTGTGGCTTCTAAATTCTAACTGAAGAAAATGTAGAAGGAGGGGTAAACCAGGTAAAAGGGAGAAAAATGAAAAAATCTTGGCCATTAATTTAAAAGCAAAGATATCTAACATTCTTAATTAACTTTCCCATGGTGGGCACACTAGCCTGTTGGTGCGTTCTCCCTTCTTCCTTAAGCTTTTCGTTGCTATTCTACATGGTGTGCATGTGCTCTGTCCTATACAAGTTGACCTAAGAATCTATTATGTAGTTCTTGTTAAATTATGTGTATGCATGCTTGCTTCTATTTTCTTGTTGTCGTGTGTTGAGTGTGTGAGAGCAGGTGGGATTCGATGGAACCTATATTTATAGTAGATGAGCAAGGGTACAAGTCCTTGTTTGTAAGGGGAGATAATTCATGGCTTATAGATAATAACCAATAGCTTAAAGATAATGTTAGAGATTATTATTTGAATTACAGATAAAGGTAAACTATGATATTCGTACCTTGTAGATAATATGACGTTATAGATAATTTAACATTTGTTAATAGACAAGATATTCAAATATATTTGAATAATAGTTAGGTTAAATATAACCTATTTGTTGGGAAGCTTGACTACTAAGGGTCAAGCGTCTGCGCTCCTACAGTAGGGCTGACGTGGAGGATAAATATGTGTCTTTGAGTATCACGTGGGATGACATGTAATATTTGTGGGTCTTGGACAATACAGGGGGCGGGCACTCATTGGCTTGGGTAGCTTGAGAATCCAATCACATCAAAATTTATCGCTTAATTTTGGATGGTAGACTATTGATGGATAAAAAATTTTCAATTTTGACAAGGTTGATGACTAAATATGTAATTAAATTTTTATAGGAACCATAAGTGAATTTAAGCCAAGAAGATTATTAGAATCAGAATATGAAAAAAATTGTCTCCACAAGATTTTTTTTACATGAATATAATTAATAAATACATTTTTAAAATATAAAAATATATAAATAACAATTATAATTTATAAAAATATAGGTATTTTGATTCTTCCCTATGATTTATGATTTGATATATTTTGTAAAAAATGATATTTTTATAAAAAATATATTTTTTTTAACACTAAATAAAATTTCTGATTGGTAGCCGAATGTAACAGTATAATATTTTTACTGTTAATATAGCAGTATTGAATCTAATAAAAATAAATTGTCCATTGGATATGTTAGTATTTGAAAAATAGACAAGAAGAGCAAGAAAATAAAGCAGCAGAAGGGGTGAAGATAGGGATGGCGGGCATGTCTGGATATAGTTGCTGCTGGCAGTGGGCGGAGGTGAAATCCATGGGAATGGGCTATTGGTTCCCTTCCTCAACTACCAAAAGGAGTTTCCGGCCTGTGCTTGTTTCTGTTTCTGCTATCTCCGATGATAACTCTCACTCTTACACTAGCAGTAGCAGCAATGGAAGAAAGCTAGAAGAAGAAGGCATCAAAGGGTCAGGAACTACCGCCAGAGATCGCAGGTTGCTTAGAATTCGCCAAGAGAAACGACAGCGAGAATACGACCGTCTTAACAACTACCCTGCTTGGGCAAAGTAAGTAAGTTGATGCATCAATTGAATGAATGCTTCTATGAATCTAACTAAATAAATGGTTGCAGAGTCCTAGAAAACGCTTGCAAAGACGATGCTGAACTTCGTGCCGTTCTCGGAGATAGCATTGGCAACCCAGAACTCATGAGGAAACGAGTCGAAGATAGGGTTAGAAAGAAGGGTAGAGACTTTCAAAAGTCTAAAACAGGATCCGTCCTTGCTTTCAAAGTCACCTTCAGAGAGTATTATTCCTTTTCTCTTCTCTCACTATATAAATATTGCTATGGATCTATCATTTCATCTCATCATATATTACTCTTACAGCTTCAATCCACTTGATTCATATATCTGGTTTGAATTGTTTGGATCACCATCAGATCGGGATGTTAATCTAATTGGTAATGTAAGTGTGTTTCACTTACATTTTTTACTTTTAATATTTATTTATAAAATCTTTCTGTTTTATTCATATACGATAGAATATGCAGGTTATTCAATCATGGTATGTCATGGGTCGTCTTGGTGCCTTTAATTCTTCAAATTTGCAGGTTAGGCCATGCTCACTTCTCCTTCCCTTTATTTATTTATTCCATGGTTATTTTCTCTTTTCCATCACTATTTGTTATATCTTTAGTTTTCGTTGGCATCCAATACCTTAACACATGTTACATTTACCGATATGTTTCTTATAATGAAATCATATAATAAATATTTCGAGTCTGTTGAGTGTTGACTTGAAATCCTTTATGTTCTGGCTCCATTTTTATATTTATCCCTTGCACGGGAGGAAGTGTACTGAGATTCTGAAAACCTGTGGTTTAAGTTTATTTATTTATATTATGGGAAAAAACAAGCCTCTTATCAGCTAGAGATAATGCAAAGATAGAGTATATAAGTGGGGGGGGGGGGGGGGGACATCCCTCATCCATACATACTAATACTAAAATATTTGTCATTTTGTTAACATTCTTACCAGAATAAGTATTACATTGGTCTTATGATCACATATCATATCATTATCTATTCTCTCATTCTGCTTTTTTTCTCAATAATTTCAATGTAGTATTGGAGCCTGATTTCATCCAGCATGACCAGCATCCACTGGGTTATGTTCTCTAAGATATAAAATTCACTTTTGTTTGTATGTCCTCCTTGTCATGGTATCTCTGTCCCATGACTATATGAATTCCACAAACTATGCATTAACCTTGGCCATGGCTACCATGCTTGGGGCTGTACTGTCCAAACTGCCACTGAAGTGGGTGCCTGCACCAAGAGATTCTCCTCCCTTGAATCAGTCCATAACTAGAACAATGTCCTTAACCTTGTTGCACACACCTTGTGCAGCCTGAAGTATCTGTTGATGTTGCACCTTGATCTGCACTTGTAAGAGCATCACCTTGGCCTAGTGTTCTTCAATAATTTCCTAATTTGACCTTTCCAACCAAGCTCAAGCCTATTTGTTCCCTCTTCTCCTGGGAATCTTACAGTTTTGATTTCAACCATTCATGTTTTGCCAATGTTTATTGACTTTTTATTTATTCAAAAAGGGATATCACTGTCACATCCAGAGGTTGCGAATAAATAGGCTTGCGAATTAGTTAGGAGATGGAAGACTGTTCCTGGAAACCCATTGGAAATAGGAGTTTTTTTAGTGTAAATAAGAACACTTTTAATGTTGTTTTTCTTTTCTTCCCAAATAGCCTAAATACTTTGTATAGCTAGGTTCAATGCATATTAGGAAGTAGTGATACCTTAATTGCTATCTTGTAAATTGTAGTTAGCATTGAATTGATTATCTATGTAGTACTAATGAATAAAAATAAATTAGTCAGCTGAGTGGTAAAACTTATTCAGCTAGTTTTAAAGCCATCAATGTTTGGTTGTACTTGCATGCTTTACTGTATTATCAATCCAGTATGACACTAACTCTCTGTTCTAGCTTATTCTATTCTTGCTTTAGTTTTTGTGTTTACCTCGGATTAGCTTTTGTCTGTGTGGGTTATTGTATTTCAACACATTTATATTTTGTTTTCCTATTTGAATTGGTTTTATCTTGTGTTTTGTTGTGTTCTAGTCTGTCCGCAAGCCATTATGTGATGGATTATTTTCATATTCTAGACATGTTTCTCAGTCTTCTTGGACCGCATGTATAAACTTGATGGTAATGTTGATTGAATCTTCCAAATGTCATTGTCGATGAATTTGGAGAAAAATTTCCATAGATAATTCTAGGCAGTGACTGTTAGTACCAATGTCTTTCTTTCTTCCTACAACGAATCTTTTTAATTGTGTTACTGTGTCTACTCTTCGGCTATGCAACATTTCACGTTGCTCTTCTAGTTGTGTACCTTTTCTCCCACCATTCCAATGAATTTTTTTAGTTGTATCTACTGCCATGATGGGCTTTCTTGTAAATCTTCATATAGCAGGTCCCAAAATAAAAGTTGAGGATTGTGTTAGGCCGTCAATAACCAATGTAAGTCTTTGTCGAATGTTGAATCTCTATCACATGAGTGAATGGGTGAGATTGTTAATGTTAGGCTGCTTGGAATCAATGCATTGTATGACTCAAGTCCAATGTCAAATGAGCAAGAGGTATTGCATCACTTGCTGGATGTAGTGAAAAGTAAACAAGGGTTCCCACTTCAGTAGTGAATGAGTGTGGATAAAGAAGTTAAAAGGACGAGAATTTGTTTTGGAACATGAAATGTAAACACATGCACATTATGATAATTTTTTTGTTAGATTTAGGCTTCTGAATATGCATAGTCGCATGTTAGCAGTATTTGACTTGAATATTAGTGCTTGGATATCTATTGGCAACAATACTATGTTCTAGGATTATTTTCTTTTTATGTTTCCAAAACAACTAGGAATTAAAAGGAATATTAATAATATGGTTTTGTTAATCAGTATCCTTAAGACATTGATTAAGGAATTGATTAAGGAATTAAAAGAAAAAAATATTAATTATGAAAATTATAAGGGAAGGTAAAAAAGTTATGAACAACACAAATTTTTGCATTTCAATAATTTTTTTTATCCTTTTAGTTCCTTAATCGATGTCCAAAAGACATTGATTAGCATTTATCTTAGTAACATATTTCCTAAGACCCTAAAACACAATTATTGGTTAAATCTATTGAAAACTAAGAAATCACCAGACTCATTAAACTAAGAGTAATACCCATATTATTTTGTGATTCTCAATAAATTTTAGGTAATAGTAAAGAGTGCATTTAAAAGAGTATCAAAGTATATTACTAACATCGCTCTAAATTATATTGACTTAATCCTGACAACAAAAATAATTTTAATTGATTTTTGTGTTTGGAAATATTGTCCATTTTAGCTTAGTGCTAGATGCTATAACCATGATATGCCTGGATTAGCTTTGAGTCGTGACATTGTATTCTATTTCTAGTTTCTTACTTGTAGTCGTTACCTTTTAACAAGCATTGAAGTATCTTGAATTTATGACAGCTGGCTAATTCATCAGTGGAGTATGATCCTTTATATGATGCAGATAAAGGTTTCAAAGTGATGCCGTCATCTTTCCATGATATCAGTGATATTGAGTTCCAGGAAAATTGGGGACGTGTTTGGTATTAGCTCTAGAACTCGACTCTTTAAAACTAAAATAAAAAACTTGTTTTATGACCTTAAAATGCACGGGGGTTAAAAATATTTACTGATAAAGATAAATTTAAACTATAATAAGCTTTTTTAAAATAAGTTTATGCAATTAAAATTCAATATTAAAAGTATTAAATTCGCTGTAAAACTCATCTAATTAGATATTGAAAAGTTGAGAAGTTTTCTTTAATCTCACGAAGCTTTTAGTATCTAAAAGGCCGTGGCATCTTTTAAAGAAGAGTATAGACTTTGTTGGGTATCCTTGTATTTTATCTATATTAGGTAGTTTTGTTAGTAAGCTTTTCAGAAGGGCAGCAGTGAGTTGTCACTGTCACTGCCCTTCTCTCTCCATCTTGTACTCTATATATATGTCTTTTTTGAAATAAAAAAGCTGAGAGAAAAAGGAGGGAATTTCTCCTTTAGTTTCAAGTTGGTACCAGAGCTGGTTCCGACCGTCGTCTTCCGTCGCCGTTCGCCGTCGCCGGCCGCCGTCTCCGACGGATTTTTCCGGCGAGACCAGGATTCGGATCGCCCATACCTTCGCATAGCGAAGAGCCTCCGGGCAATGGGGTACGAAGTTTTACCAGGATTCGGATCGCCTCGAAAAGCGTGATCCACCCCTGGAACTTGCGCCGCCATCGGACGCTCCACGCGCCGCCACACGCCGCTTCTTCCTCGCGCGTTTTCCGACGCGTGCAGCTCACGCGCCGCCGTGCCGGCGTCGGAAGCTGCCCCTTCCGGTCTCGGCAGCTTCGTTGTCGCCTCCTGGGTGCGTTTCAGGCCTCACCTCCTTCTTCCGGCAAGTTGTTTGGTCAGCTCTTGTGTGTTTTCCTCTCTTGTGTGTTAGGATTTGCTGTTTGGCTCTTAAATGGCCTCCTCTGGACCTGTTTTTTCATTCTCCGGGACCCCAACCATCACCACTGCAAAGCTGAACTGGAAAAACTACCCTTCGTGGTCTGCTTCCGTGGAGTTGTGGTTCCTTGGTCAAGGACACCATGACCACTTGGAGAAAACCTCAGATTCTGTTTCAGATGATAAAAGATCTGAATGGGAGAAGCTTGATTATCAATTGTGTGCCGTGTTATGGCAATCAGTTGAGCCGGATATCTTGGAAATCCTTCGATCATTTAAATCATGTCGTTCCTTTTGGAAGAAAGCCCAAGCAATCTTTGCCTATGATATCCAAAGTTTGTTTGATGCAACCATGAAAGTTACAGCCCTTAAGCAAACCAGTCATGACATGATCGCTCATGTGGGTAAGGCTTCGAGCTGCCGTGGAAGAACTGAGAAAGTTCCTTGTAGCTGATTCATTAGAAGAAGTGAATAGGAAACTTGACAAGTTCTACATGGTTCTTATTTTGAGAAGCTTGCATTCAGACTTTGATCATGTGCTTGATCAAGTACTTGCTGGAGACCAGATTCCATCGATGGATTCCCTCATCACTAGGCTTCTCCGCGTGCCTTATTTATTGAAGGATGAGAATCCTACTAATGGAGTGGGGACGTCAGCCATGGTTGCGTCTCGAGGAAGAGGGAGTAGCCGCAACAACAGAGGAGGTCGCAGTGGAAGGGGTGGACGTCCTCATTGCACTTATTGCAAGAGGATGGGTCACACCCAAGAGAATTGTTATTCGTTGCATGGGTTTCCCGACAAGGTCGCACAGGTCTCTTGTTCAGAGAAAGCAGAGTCTAGATTTTCTGATGAGGAGTATCAGGAGTATTTGAAGCTTAAATTCGAGAAACCCAGCAACCAAGCTCAATCCTCATCTGTACCATGTGTTTCAATAGCCTGTATCTCTCAATCCATTGAAGGTTCTAGTCCTTGGATACTCGACTCAGGTGCCTCTGATCATATTTCTGGTAACAAATCCTCCTTTTCATCCTTCTCTTTTCTAAAAATTTCTCACCACGTTACTGTAGCCAATGGTTCCAAGGTTGTGTCTCAAGGAAGTGGTCAAGTTTCATTATCTCCTTCTCTGAAATTGAATTCTGTGTTATTCATTCCTCAGTGTCCCTATAATTTAATTTCATTAAGTCAGTTAACGCGTTCGTTAAATTGTTCAGTAACCTTTACAGCTAATTCGTTTGTTATTCAGGAACATGGGACGGGGCGACTGATTGGAGAAGGACATGAATCACAAGGACTTTACTACTTGGAATCCAGTCCACCTGGGGCTTGTTTTGCAATCTCAAAGCCCAAACTTTTGCATGATCGTCTAGGTCACCCAAGTTTACCAAAATTGAAGATGATGGTTCCTAGTCTCAAGAATCTTCGAGTCTTAGATTGTGAGTCTTGTCAACTAGGAAAACATGTCAGGTCGTCATTTCCTCAAACTGTACAAAGATGTAACTCGGCTTTCTCTACCATTCATTCTGACATTTGGGGACCAAGTCGTGTTACATCTTTTGATTTTCGATATTTTGTAACCTTCATTGATGAATTCTCCAGATGTACTTGGGTTTATTTAATGAAAGACAGATCTGAACTTTTGCCTATATTCGTGTCTTTTTATCATGAGATTGAGAATCAGTTTGGAAAAACAATTAAAATTTTCAGGAGTGACAATGCTAAAGAATATTTCTCTCATGATCTTTCTTCTTTTTTGTCTTCCAAGGGTATTCTACATCAGTCTACATGTCCTCACACACCACAACAAAATGGCATAGCAGAAAGGAAGAATCGTCATCTTCTTGAAACTGCAGGCTCCCTAATGTTAAATTCAAATGTTCCTACACATTATTGGGGAGATCCAGTGCTTACTGTTTGTTTCCTAATCAATAGGATGCCCTTTTCTTCTCTTGAAAACCAAATCCCTCACTCAATCGTCTTCCCTCATGATCCACTATTTCATGTCTCTCCTAAAGTGTTTGGTTGTACTTGTTTTGTCCATGATTTGTCTCCTGGTTTAGACAAACTCTCTGCTAGGTCAGTTAAATGCGTCTTCTTGGGTTATTCTCGTCTTCAAAAAGGTTACAAATGTTATTCTCCGACCCTGAGAAGATACTACATGTATGCAGATGTAACCTTCTTTGAAGACACACCATTCTTCTCACCTTCCGAAGACCATTCTTCATCTCTTCAGGAAGTTCTCCCTATTCCTTCTCCTTATCCTCTAGATGACTCCGACCAAAATGTCATTGTTGGTCCCTCTTCCTCACCGGATTCACCTGAAGTTGTATCTTCACCTCTGATTACAGATCAACCCAGGACAACGCAGATTGGATTTCCAGTACCTGAAGCTTCTCCCCATGATTTTCGTTCTTCTTCAACCAGTCCTCCGCTCATGGCTCCTTCCACCTCTTCTTCTCATTCTGACACACATTGGCCCATTGCCATCAGGAAAGGTATTCGCTCTACTCGTAATCCTCATCCTATTTATAATTTCTTAAGTTACCATCGTCTGTCTCCTTCATATAGTTCCTTTGTTTTCTCATTGGCCTCCATTACTATTCCTTCCACTGTCCGTGAGGCACTTGATCATCTTGGCTGGAGACAGGCTATGGTTGATGAGATGCAGGCTCTTGAAGATAATGGTACTTGGGAGCTTGTTCCTCTTCCTCCTGGTAAGACCACTGTGGGTTGTAGATGGGTCTACACTGTTAAAGTTGGGCCCAATGGTAAGGTTGATCGGCTTAAGGCTCGCTTGGTGGCTAAGGGCTACACACAGGTATATGGCATTGATTACTGTGATACTTTCTCTCCTGTCGCCAAACTCACCACTGTTCGTCTGTTTCTTGCTATGGCTGCTATCCGTCACTGGCCCCTCCATCAGCTTGATATTAAGAATGCCTTTCTCCATGGTGATCTTGAGGAGGATATTTATATGGAGCAACCTCCTGGGTTTGTTGCTCAGGGGGAGTACGGTCTTGTTTGTAAGCTTCACCGATCTCTCTATGGGTTGAAGCAATCTCCTCGCGCTTGGTTTGGTAAATTTAGTCATGTTGTCCGCATGTTTGGACTGAAACGAAGTGAAGCTGATCATTCTGTATTTTATTGTCATACATCCCCTGAAAAATGTGTTTATCTAATTGTCTATGTTGATGATATAGTGATTACAGGGAATGATACTACTAAGATCACCCAGCTAAAAGAGCACTTATTCAGTCATTTTCAGACCAAAGATTTGGGTCCTTTGAAGTATTTCCTTGGTATTGAAGTAGCTCAATCAGGAGATGGTGTTGTGATCTCTCAGAGAAAGTATGCTCTTGACATTTTAGAAGAAACAGGTATGCAGAATTGTGAACCTGTTGAAAGTCCTATGGATCCAAACCTGAAGCTCATGGCAGATCAAAGTGAAGTTTATCCTGATCCTGAGAGATATCGGAGGCTTGTGGGAAAACTCATTTACCTTACCATTACCAGACCTGATATCTCCTTTGCTGTGGGAGTGGTTAGCCAGTTTATGCAGAATCCTCATTTGGACCATTGGAATGCTGTCATGCGTATTCTGAGATATATTAAAAAAGCTCCTGGTCAAGGGTTATTGTATGAAGACAAGGGTAATACACAACTATCGGGATATTGTGATGCTGATTGGGCTGGTTGTCCCATGGATAGAAGGTCTACATCAGACTATTGTGTCTTCATTGGAGGAAATCTTATTTCTTGGAAAAGCAAGAAACAGACAGTTGTCGCTCGGTCCAGTGCAGAAGCTGAATATCGATCTATGGCTATGGTTACTTGTGAGCTCATGTGGATTAAACAGTTTCTGCAGGAATTGAGGTTTTGTGAAGAGCTGCCAATGAAGTTGTATTGTGATAATCAGACTGTTCTTCATATTGCCTCAAACCCAGTTTTTCATGAAAGAACTAAGCACATAGAAATTGATTGTCATTTCATTCGAGAGAAGCTTCTGTCCAAGGAGATTGTCACTGAGTTCATTGGTTCTAATGATCAGCCAGTAGATATTTTGACTAAGTCCTTAAGAGGACCTAAAATTCAGATTGTATGTTCCAAGCTTGGTGCATATGATTTATATGCTCCAGCTTGAGGGGGAGTGTTGGGTATCCTTGTATTTTATCTATATTAGATAGCTTTGTTAGTAAGCTTTTCAGAAGGGCAGCAGTGAGTTGTCACTGTCACTGCCCTTCTCTCTCCATCTTGTACTCTATATATATGTCTTTTTTGAAATAAAAAAGCTGAGAGAAAAAGGAGGGAATTTCTCCTTTAGTTTCAAGTGACTTAATAAGTTTCTATACGCACAATTAATAACTAATAAACAATGCCATTTACTTGAATAAATAAATGTAGAAGAATATAAAATCATAATAGGGTATATATTTTTTAAATAAAAATTCTCTACTAATTTGATATATTGTAGAATATTCACCGTATACTTTATAAGCTGTCATTAAAAAATGGTTAATTTCTCATGTTGAGAATTATGATAAATTCACAAAAAATAATACGAATTTGCATAAACTCTAAACAATCCAAATGTTTTCCAGCAAAATTTCTATCAAAAGATAAAGTTCGAAATTAGTTACATAATCTTTTATTGATTTCAGTTAATCACAAGGAGTTACTCTTCACAATTTTATAGCAAATAATGGGTCGCAAAACTTAAAGTTGTAAACAGAATTAAATTAAATGCACAGAGCTCATTAAAAAATTACCCCCCCCCCCCCCCCCCCCCCACCACAAAAAAAAGGTGATGTATACTCAAACAAAACTAATTAAAAAAACAGTAACATGAATTAATTTTTTTTGAAACTCAGTAACATGAATTATATTTATCGTGAAATGAACCAAGATAAGAAATTAAATTTTAGTAAAACAAACAATAGATAAATAACTGTTAACTTGATTCTCCAAGGCACTTCTTAGGATTTATTTGGATTGCATGATTGAGACCGAGACACAAACCAGAAGAGAGATAAAGAAGAAACATTCCAAATGTTTTTCAGAATAAGTAAAGACTAGGTCCCTTGTTATTCCTTTCAACCATTCTTTCCAGGATTCTAGCATTTTCTTGTTGGAGGTGTTTAATACTTTTGCTAAGGATAAATAGAACAAGAAAAAAAGGTTAAATTACTTCGCAAGTTTCTGAACTATTTGATAATTTGTTATTAGGTCTTTGCACTATTTTTTTTCCTTTTCAATTGAGTCCTTGAATTTATATTTTTTAATTGGGTTTTCCCCTCAGGAACCTAAGTAGTCCATTAATGTATTATTATCACCTCTGCATGTCTACACTAAGTATTCTTACCTTTTCATGTCAGTCACGTGGTTGAGAATATTGGATTCAAAACCTGTATAAAAAGAATATTGGCTTAAAGATGTAAGAATACTGGCCTGGAGATGTAAAAATATACGGTGCAAAATTGTTGCAAAGGTGACAATATTAGATTCCGGGACTAACTAGGTCATTGTGGATCTGTGGTTAATTCTCTATCATGGCAAATAGACAGAAAGGCTCGGTTAAAAAATAAATATAAGCTCCTGAAAAAAAATTGAGACAAAAAGATAATGATGAAGAAAGGGGAAGGAAGAGAAGTCTTGAAAAATATTTGGAGAAAATGAAGATTAATTTGGGTTGGTAAAATAATAACTAAAGTTTAGGTTGGCGAAGAAGTTAGAACATTGTGATAAAGACACACTAATACTTTTAGCTTTATATACATATCTTACAGGGTGGACTTGGGTACATCTGATTATTTTGCAATTGATGTGCTCCTCAACTGCCTAACTGCCCTGAGCTCGGAGTAAGTTCGAATACCAAACTTCATGTTACAAAGTAGAGATGCTTGTCTTGTTAGTTATTTTGGAAAAGCAATTGTGATTGACCTCTATCTGAAATGGCGGCAGATATCTTGGAATCCAACAAATTGTTTTTGGTGGTCGCCGCATGGGTGATTGGGAAGAGGGGATGACAAGCCCTGAGTATGGTTACAAATATTTCAAGATTTAAACTGGGACTTGTTGCAGCTGATTTCATTTCATGCATTGTACTTTCCATTTTGTTCAAAAAGGGTTGTAGTGCATTTGTGCATACGAAAAGGTAAACTTTTTGGGCCATGGCCATTCCTTTTATTTCGTATTGTTGTCATTTGGAGAAAAAATTGTAGGAAGGAATAAAAATTGCATAAATAGAACAGAAACCTATAAATCGAAATCAAAAGTAAATGGCAAGAATATAAAGGACTTGACTGTGGATGAAAACATGTATATTCTTCATTAACTTGTATTGCGACGTGCGTGGTGTTACAAAGATTTGTACAAGTATTTCAAAAATAAATAAATGGCTTTGCAGTTCCCTATTCAAATAACAAATGTGTACAATTGCCTAAATTGACCACCTACGATGTTGTCAATTGTCTGGGTACGTGCCCTCTTGACAACCACTTGAGACTGTTTATCAGAATCATGCGTGATTCTCCCCAGGTGTTTGAGGATTGGATTGATTTTGAAAAGAAAAGAAAAAAAAAAGAATCATCCGATCGATTCACTTTACTTTTTTAAATTCATTATTTAATCAGTTTCTTCTAAACATTAAGGGGATGTTTAGTGTGACTGTTTTCTGTTTTCATTTTTACTGAAAACATGAAACAGTGATGAAAACGTGTTTGATTGAATTTTTTAAAAAAAATTCAGTGAAAATAAAAATAAGAAATAACAAAAAAATAAAAATAATAAAATCTCATTTTAAGTGTTTTTAGTTAAAGATAGGAACCTTATTTTGTGTAAAATCAAAATGTTTTTAGTGATTTTAGTGTTTTCATTTCCTGAAAATAGAAAACAAGATGTTAAACCAAACATGTTTTCAGAATTTTAATATTTTGAAAATGAAAAAAGTTTTTAAAAAATGAAAATAGAAAATCCAAACCAAATATATCCTAATCTAATCTGATCTTGATTTGGATTGGATTGTTTTTTTTTTAATCTTTTATTTTTTTTCCAGATAATATTAAAGAAATGATGATATTTATAATAAATATAACAAAAAAACAATTTAAAATATCAAATATTTTATGTTATTATATAATTAATAGTAGTATAATTTTTAAATATATTAAAATAAAAAATATATATTCTCTATCACAAATAAATTTATACTATTTGAAATTATATTTATATTTATGAATCTTAACTCAAATAGTTAATAAAAATAATCTTTGATTAAATACATTTTTTATAAATAAATATAGACTATGATGATTTTATAAATATAAAAAAATATAAATACATGTGATATTATCAAATTATGAATAAATATATAAATACATATAATTTTAGTTTGAATTAGATGAGATCAATTTATATCTTTAATTTAAAATCTGATCCAATCCAATTAAAAAATTATGTTTTTCAAATTTTTTATCCATTCAATTTTTATTTATTCTTTAGTTTTTTAATCAGTTTTTTCAGTTCTCATTGAATCAATCAATTTATGAATATCCCCGTAAAATTTCATGTTTTTTTTAGCGCTTTTTACTTTTTTGACTGACTTCCATATTCAAAGTGTCCTCAAATATTTCCGTACTATTTTTCTCTTGGTTTGGCCATCTAAACTTGAGTCTTGCCTTCAAAAGAATTGTGCTGCTAGGTGCACCCAACAAAATTCATAAATGGAAAAAATGCCCCTGGCCTATTTTTTCATTATAAAAGCTATTTTTTTTTTCAGAAATGCACATAGGCTCCATTTTTGTCCGCTTTTTTTTCTCTATTTTTGTGGTTTTTGTGCGGCATTGTGTCGGGTTCGTTGGTTCGCTGTGAAAGGTTAGGTGCGGTGAAGGTGAAGGTGCGTTGCGGTGGTCAGCGACGACAAACAAGGTACGCAGATGGTGATTCGACTGTCGTGGGCGTACGGATCACTTCCGGATCAAGTTGATCCGTAAGTCTATTATTTTTGGTATTTTTTATTTTTGAATTTATTTTCCTTTTTTTCTTTTAAATTACTAATTTTTTTGTATGGCCATTTTTTGTTTGACTTGGTTAGATGGACGAAGATGAGTGGATGTATGAAATAATGTCTGAACGAGCGGATATGAATTATGAAAATGTAGAAGCATGTGGTGCGAATGAACCACATGTTGATTGTTCGGATTCGTTCAACACTTCTCAAGTTATAATGTTAATGTTTGTCACAGATTTAATAAAATGAATACTGGTAGAAAACTTAAATTATGTGGATTTCTTTGTAGGTGTTTGAGTGCCGAGAGGATGTTTTGCGGTGGGCTCGATCCGTGGCTCATGAAAATGGATTTGTGGCGGTGATTTTAAGGTCGGACACAAACACAGGTAGTAGAGGAAGGACTACGTTTGTATTAATTGGCTGTGAAAGGAGGGACGAGTATAGGTGTAGGAAAAAAAATTTACCAGAAGAGACACTGGGACTAAGAAATATGGGTGTTCCTTCAAGCTTCGTTGTAAGCTAGCGGTTGGAGGAGAAGGCTGGATGGTGAAGTTGATTTGTGGAGTGCATAATATTGAATTGACCAAGTCATTAGTTGGACATCCATATGCAGGGCGATTGACTAAAGTTGAAAAAACACTTATTGCTGATATGACGAAGTCCATGGTGAAGCCAAGAAACATTCTGCTAACTTTGAAGGAACACAATGCCAATAGCTGTACGATCATTAAACAGATATACAATGCAAGAAGCGCATTCCGTTCTTCCATAAGAGGAAGCGATCTTGAAATGCAACATCTGATGAAGCTTCTTGAACGTGATCAGTATATTCATTGGCACAGAATAAAGGATGAAGACGTGGTTCGTGATATCTTTTGGTGTCACCCTGATTCAGTGAAGTTAGTCAACGCATGTAATTTGGTATTTTTGATAGACAACACCTACAAAACAAACCGGTACAGACTCCCATTACTCGATTTTGTTGGGGTGACACCAACTGGGATGACATTCTCTGCCGGTTTTGCATATGTGGAGGGTGAGCGCGCTAATAATTTGGTATGGGCTTTACAAAGCTTCCGAGGCCTTTTTTTAAAGCGTGATGCCCTCCCTGGAGTTATTGTCACTAACAGAGACCAAGCATTGATGAATGCAGTGAAGGATGTATTCCTTGAATGCACAAATTTGTTGTGCAGCTTTCACATAAACAAGAATATAAAGGTCAAATGTAAATCACTAATTGCGCAAAAAAATGCTTAGGATTATGTCATGGATTGCTGGGGATCTCTGACTGATTGTCCTTCAGAACAACAGTTTGATGAATGCCTGAAGAAGTTCGAAATGGCTTGCGCACCCTGGCCAATGTTTGTTGACTATGTCAAGAAAACATGGATAATACCACACAAGGAAAAATTTGTTTCTGCCTGAACTAATAAGGTGATGCACTTAGGAAACACAACAACAAACAGGTATGAAACTGTTCAACTATTTCTATTAACGTTGACGAATTTATGGAATTGTATTATTGTATATGTTTATTTTTATTTGTGTATTTGAAATGTAGGGTTGAATCTGCTCACTCATCTTTAAAAAGACTGTTACAAAATAGAATTGGAGACTTATGCAGTGTGTGGGATGCCATGAACAACATGATTACGTTGCAACACACGGAGATTAAAGCATCATTTGAAACAAGTACACATGTCGTTGGACATGTGTTCAAAAAAACCTTATACAAGAGGCTACTTGGAATGGTTTCAAGTTATGCTTTAAATCAGATTGCTGCTGAATTAGAGCGTGTTGACTATGCTGGCAAGAATCCCTCAAGTTGTGGTTGCGTGGTGAGAACCACGCTTGGTCTTCCTTGTGCTTGTGAGCTATCCAAATATGTTGGTGGTTGCATCCCATTGGATTCAATCCATATGTTCTGGAGGAGACTCAGTTTTTCAGACCAAGGGTTATCTGAGCCCGAGGTGGGCATCAAGGACGTAATGGAAACAATATACAAAAAATTCGAAGAACTTGATGTTTGTGGCAAGTTTACTCTAAGGACTAAACTTTGGGAAATTGCATACCCTGATCAGAATTCGATGTGTCCTCCTCCAACAAAGGTTAACACAAAGGGGGCACCGAAGAAAACTACGAGCAGGAACCCAAGGTCAACAAAGCGCGATCCATCTTACTGGGAGTATGTAGATGCCTTTGAATCTATGCAAAATAGAAATTCGTCGGTGAGGCGTACTGCATCATCCTCTGAGCAACCGAATCGAAGACCGATGATGCCCATGTTGGACCAGTTTCAGTCATTTATGCACGACTTCATTGATAAGATTGTTGATGTCAAACCTGATGGTAACTGTGGATATCGGTCGGTTGCCGGTTTATTAGGTATGGGTGAAGACTCTTGGTCGGTGGTCCGCAACCATCTTCTTAAAGAACTTGCCAATTTCTTAGAAGACTATATCAAGCTCTTTGGTGGCACCGAGAGATTTGAGGAATTAAGGATGTCACTACTTGTTGATGGGTTAACCAAGGTATGTAATTTATGTATTTGATTTTTAAGACTTTACTTTGGAATTAAGTTTGACGTGTATATTTGTCTCATTCAGGTGACAACGGATAAGTGGATGAATATAACGGACATGGTACATGTCATTGCATCAAGGTATAACGTAATCGTTGTATCCTTGTCTAAACAACAAAACATAACATTCTTTTCTCTTAGAAGTCAACCGGTGGCAAATTCTTCATTGCATAGTATAATTTGTATCGGTCATGTGTATGACAATCATTTTGTTGAGGTACATTGTAGATATGAAGTGTTTTTTTTTTATATTTATGCAATGAGTTTTGTAGGATTGAGTTAACATTTTTTTCGCATGTACAACAGGTTTATTTAAAAGAACGTTGTCTCTTATCGCCTGTAGCATTGTTATGGTCTAGCAATTGTCATCTGTAGGCGAAGTCGTGGCCAAATCCATATATTAGCAGAATGCAGCATTACAAGAGCTTCGTGATGTTCAAGAGAGACTATGTTGACATAAATGATGATTGAACATGTAATTTATAATGACTGATCGTTTTAAACATGTAATTTATTTGTTACGTCCACAACAAAATTATTACTTAATTCTAAAAAAGCATGTATGATATATCGTTGTCTGAGTTGACAACACATTATGAAAAACCGTGTATGATAAATTGTTGTCTGTATTAACATAAAGCGCGTGAAAGGACCCTGCACAGAATGACTACACATGCAGATCTGATGCAAGCTAAAACATGTCACGTCATTGGTGTAGTTGACAACACATACAGAAAGCATGTGCATGCATATTTTTAATCTTTAAAAAATGCAGCACTGATATTAAAAGTCATCTATATATATGTCACACCCTAACACTGTAAGAAACCACAAGTTTTAGTCTCAACCCAAGTCTTACAAAAAACTATGGCATTCTTGGGAGAGACAAGCAGTCAGACAGTTGTGAACTCCATATTAGGTTTTATTTTTCCAAATGGATCCATTGTTCACAACGACAGTGGTGTTTCCTTTCAAGCTTCCACTCCAGTTCCCATTCAAGTACCTAACAGGTGTGATTTTCAAATGTTAAAAACTAGAATACACAATACCCTTAACCTAACCGACAAGCAATTTTTGGATGAAATTTACTACCGGCAGCCTTTCACGTATGCAGGTAATCAATTTCGGTTTCAATGTATGCAACTGAAAGATGATGCTGATGTTAACACAATGTTAATGTGTAATCATGAATTTTCGTTTGTTGGTCCGATTGAGTTATTATGTAGCTTTGCTAGAACCACAGATGGTATTTTAAACTTACTTGAAGCTACTATGACCCCTACTCATAATGCCCTGCTATATTACAATGGGAGGTGGAACATGTCACGACAAAATGAGTTTGTTGGTTACTCGTTCACAGGAAAAACTCCCAAAAAATTTGACATTCCCACCGGATGTACCATGGATGAACTGAAGGATTTGATAAAGCAAGTTGCGCCTCATGGGATTCCCCCTTATGGTATTGATGAAACACAAATGGTAAGGCGATTGTTTTTTCAGAAACCAAGTCACCATGAGTATTAAGAAAAAGTTATAAAATTCGAAATAATTGAACTCAAAAACCAACGAGGACGTGATGAAGGTGCTCATTGAGTCTAACTACTGGAAAAAGATTGGGCCAATAGAAATTTTAGTTGTTTTCAGTAAACCTGTACCACAAATGGAAGACGAGTTGTCCTTGTCGCAAAATTAGCAAGAGTTAGTTGTAGTATTTGATGCGAATTTAATTTCGTTCGACTATGTTGAAGTTAATGTATTGTTTGAATTCATGTATTGCGTAATCATTTTTAATGTACTGTTTGAAATAAAGAAGTTGAAAAGGGTGTAGACATATGGAGGACTTTCAGTCAAAATACACATATGTAACGGATAATAAATATGCCCCTCGAGTCAATCCAAAACCCCACATTTCTTACTTTGCTCAAAATAATCTAAATAACTTGCAATTACTAACCCACCACCGCTTTCCAATGAAACCCTACAACACACCCTTTCTTCACTTTCAAACCCCCCACCCCATATTTATTCCTCCAACAAGCTCTTCCATTAGAATAATTCAACACTTATTTCTTTCCCCTCTCTTCACCCTCCCATTAATATTTTGCGATAAAATCAAATCAAATAATTTAGGTCGAACGAAGAGAATAGTTTTTTTATTTTATTTTTACTTTGAGGAGACTGTTAACGGTTGTTCGGACAAGTCTATTGGGAAAGTCGTAGGGTTCCATGGCGTTGAGTGCTGCATCCATTCACGATTCAGGGTTTAGGATTTAGGGTTTATGGTTTTAGGGTTTAGGGTTTAGGGTTTTAGTGTTTAGGTTTTAGGGTTTATGGTTTAAGGTTTGGTTTTAGGGTTTAGGGTTTAGGGTTTAGGTTTTTAGGGTTTACATTTTAGGGTTTATGGTGTAGGGCTTAAGGTTTAGGGTTTAGGGTTTATGGGGTAGGGTTTAGGATTGATGGTTTAGGGTTTAGGGTTTAGGGTTTGGTTTTAGGGTTTAAGGTTTATGGTTTATGCTTTTAGGATTTAGGTTTTAGGGTTTATGGGTTGGGCTTGGGGCTTAGGGTTGAGGGTTTAGGGTTAGGGCTTAGGGTTTAGGGTTTAGGGCATAAAGAAGTATGCATTGGCATTGGCATTGGCATTGACATTGATATTGTTATTGGTTTGTGTGTAGAGTCCGATAGACTATAATGACTGTCACTCACTCACTCAAAAACCAAACATGCCCTTAAGTCCACCAAAAATATGAAAAACTTCCTGCATTCCACATTATATAATTTTGGAGAAAAAAATATTGTTCGGGATGTGTCATTTTAGAAAATATAAATACGGATTTTTTACTGAAGAGACAAAATTTTAAAAAAGATATTTTCTTAATTTGATAGAATAAAATTATAATTTTTTTAATTTAGTTTTTTCTATGACCCTTACTCTTGATGTCCATTTTTTGTTTAATTTTTTTTCTACACCCTTTTCAACTTTTTTATTTCAATTATATTTAAAGTTATATTTAAAATTACTTTTTATTAGTTGGTAAACTAAGTTAACTAGACCATTTATAATAATTTACATATACTATAACTAAGTTAACTAGATCATTTTAATAACACGCGTGTATATAGACACAAATGGAATACACAATCAATGGAAATAAATAAAACTAACATTACTAATGAAAATAAATAAAACCAACAATACTAATGAAATGGGTTCATGTACAATATCTGTATATACATGAAATATCAATATAAAATATGTAAATAAACTACGCCTGATCCGTGCGCCGCCTGCGTCTAGACCTAACATATACTAGATGGTTCGGTGTCACACTCCTGGCCATCCTGAGGCATTCTTCGATCACCTCATGTGTCGATGAGTCTGGCGTGACCACCCCTAGACTCAAATGGCGCTCCAACCTCTCAGCAATCTCATCACAAACTTCCTGTTAAATACAAAACAAACATATTACACAAATTATCCCTCCAAATATTGATGTAAATGACGCACCCCTCTTAGTATTACTTACCACTGCATGTCTAGGCTCCTCCACAGATGTCGATGATGCTCCTGGCTCCGGCACGTGAGGGATATCCGTCTACGGGCCCTGAGGGACGTTTTTAGTAGAAAAGATATATCATCAGGCAAACGGATCTGATGCGTGCCCTGGTGTCATGAAAGGATGAGAGATGCGGAAGAACCAGTCCTTGTAGTCACTGGCTCACTGACCTGGCACAACGCACACCTCACCTGCTGGAATGATATGATCCGAGTAGTGCATCCACCTGTCGTGTATATCATAGTACGACACCCATGAATCGACAAGAGGAGTGGGAATGGTCTGCGTGTATCCAAACTGCCGCGCGACCCTCTCTGGTCGATAATAAACAGCAACAGGCCCCCAGCGCAAGAGACCGGAATAACATGATATCACATGGAAGTCTCAGACCGGTCGGTGCTCCCCATACGGGATCCAACAGACATCCGGAATCCGGAGTCGGTCCAGGCGCTCCCTGTACGTCGGTGTACGTATGCTCTTCACGGTCTTCTTCGTCGCAATCCACCTACACGCACGCGGGGTATTCTTGTTGTATTCCTGATCAGCAGTGGAGTCCGTGACTGACGGAAAGTGCTCGTAAATCCAGCACTACAGATGTAACATCAAAATGATAAACATTAATAATGAAAGTCTAACAAAATTTAAAGTTGAACATTGTTGAACCTCAACGAATGAAAAACATATTTGTTACCTGCAGCAGTATGATGTAACCGCCAAGCTGTCAGCTGCTGCTGATAGAGGCATCGTTCAGCTGATCGTACATATGCACCAGAGCAGCCACCCCCCAGGCGTACCTCCCGGTCTGACTGAGGTCACGAAGGGCCTCCAAGTATACAACATGCACATTGGTTGCACTCTTATTAGCAAACAGAGTGTAACCCAGAAGATGAAGAAGATATGTGTGAGCCACAACTGTCCAATGACCTGCCTGGCATCAGCGCTCGTATATATCATGTACCCATTACAGGCGTACGTACTGTCCACGACACTGGGCTGTCTCAGCCCTGGCAGACTCTGCAGAGACTATTAATAAGTCCACCAGCATCTGAACCGCATCGTCCTCATGCAAGGGCGGGAAGGCATGCAAGTCGCCAACCACGGGCAAATGCAGAAGCGAGGAGACGTCGTCCAGCGTGATCGTGAGCTCTCCCACCGGGAGATGGAAACTAGACGTCTCCCGGTGCCACCGCTCCACAAACGAGGACAAAAGTCCCTGATCGCCGGTGTCTTCCAAACACGCGATCAGAGGACTTAGTCCTGTCCCAGCAACGAGTCCCTCAATGGCAAGGACAGGCTTGCCTAAACTATGAACCTTCCTCCCGTGAGAGGATAACTTCAACTCAGGACGCTCCTGAATTGAAGTATAAAGGAACGCAAAATTCGTTAAAATCATCATTTAAAGGAAAACTAATTTCAATTATAAAGTATAATTTACAAGTAACTAAAAAGAAATATTATAAATACCTCTCCCGTCCATACGCTGCAAGCAACGTGATCCGCATACTGGGTCAACACGGATGGGTCGCTCGGACCACCCGAAAATCCCTCATGCTCATCCTCAACAGCCTCCGCGCCTGTGTCTGCAGGAATGCCTGCCACAATGTCCTCTAAATCAGCTGGTGCCATCGGGTCATCCAAAAATACATCAGCCTCAACATCTAGCGCAGGGACCACTGGCTCATCGTGCGCCACAGTCACAGCGACTCGCTGCCTCCGTGCGGATGCGGAAGGCCATCGACGCCTGCGAAGCATCATCAGAATCATCACGATCTCCTCTGCCCACACCTCTGCTAGTAACGTGACCTAAGGCACGACCTA
>NW_024464657.1:59535-60768 GCF_000004515.6 Glycine max | reverse complement strand
GGCCTTTACAGGTACCTACAACCTTACGTTACCCGAACACCTTGCAGATCATTCAATTAACAAGAACAATTCAGTCCAATTAGAAATTGTGTTTACATTTTCGCCCGATTATTTACAAGCGTCGTCTTGAAAATAGTCCGATTAGCTCAATTGGTGTTGAGTGCTAATCTCGTATTAAGCTATTGGTGTAGTTTAATATTGCTTATTTTTCCTTGCTGATTTTCGTAAAAACCCAAACACACAAATACCAAAAATACTTAAAGGAATTCGACTAATAAGGGTGGTACCTAGTACCTTCGTTATTGGTTGTTTGCTTCCGTTACCACACTCTGATTTCGTATCATTATGTGCCTGAATCGGACATCCGAGTGAAAAGTTATGATCATTTGAATTGCTCAAGAGCTTCCATTATTAAATTTCGAACTTCTCGATATATTATGCGCCTGAATCGGACATCCGAGTGAAAAGTTATGATCATTTGAATTGCTCAAGAGCTTCCATTGTTCAATTTTGAACGTCTCGATATATTATGCGCCTGAATTGGACGTCCGAGTGAAAAGTTATGACCATTTGAATTGCTCAAGAGCTTCCATTGTTGAATTTCAAACGTCTCGATACATTATGCGCCTAAATCGGACCTCCGTGTGAAAAGTTATGACCATTTGAATTTCTCGAGAGCTTCCGTTGTTCAATTTCGAGCGTCTCAATATATTATGCGCCTGAATCTGACCTCCGTGTGAAAAGTTATGACCATTTGAATTTCTCGACAGCTTCCGTTGTTCAATTTCGAGCGTCTCGATATATTATGCGCCTGAATCGGACCTCCGAGTGAAAAGTTATGACCATTTAAATTTCTCGAGAGCTTCCGTTGTTCTATTTCGAGGGTCTCGATATATGATGAGTCTGAATTGGACCTCCGAGTGAAAACTTATGACCATTTGAATTTCTCGAGAGCTTCCATTGTTCAATTTCGAACGTCTCGATATATTATGCGCCTGAATCGGACATCCGAGTTAAAAGTTATGACCTTTTGAATTTCTCGAGAGCTTCCGTTGTTCAATTTCGAGCGTCTCAATATATTATGCGCCTGAATATGACCTCCGTGTGAAAAGTTATGACCATTTGAATTTCTCGAGAGCTTCCGTTGTTCAATTTTTAGCGTCTCGATATATTATGCGCCTGAATCGGACCTCCGAGTGAAAAGTTATGACCATTTGAATTTCTCGAGAGCTT
>NW_024464657.1:0-30106 GCF_000004515.6 Glycine max | reverse complement strand
CCAGGAAATAACACGGCCATTGCCTGCTTGAATAGCCGGAGCAATATATTATGCGCCTGAATCTGACCTCTGTGTGAAAAGTTATGACCATTTGAATTTTTTGAAAGCTTCCGTTGTTCAATTTCGAGCGTCTCGATATATTATGCGCCTGAATCGGACCTCCGAGTGAAAAGTTATGACCATTTGAATTTCTCGAGAGCTTCTGTTGTTCAATTTCGAGCGTCTCAATATATTATGTGCCTGAATCGGACATCCTAGTGAAAAGTTATGATCATTTGAATTGCTCAAGAGCTTCCAGTGTTCAATTTCGAACGTCTCGATATATTATGCGAATGAATCGGACATCCTAGTTAAAAGTTATGATCATTTGAATTGCTGAAGAGCTTCCATTGTTCAATTTCGAACGTCTCGATATATTATGCACCTTAATCGGACATCCGAGTTAAAAGTTATGTCCATTTCAATTGCTCGAGAGCTTTCGTTGTTCAATATCGAGCGTTTCGATATATTATGCGGTTGAATCGGACCTTCTAGTGAATAGTTATGACCATTTGAATTGCTAAAGAGCTTCCATTGTTCAATTTCTAGCGTCTCGATATATTATGCGCTTGAATCGGACCTCCGAGTTAAAAGATATGACCATTTGAATTTCTCGAGAGCTTCCGTAGTTCAATTTCTAGCGTCTTGATATATTATGCGCTTGAATCGGACCTCCGAGTGAAAAGTTATGACCATTTGAATTGCTCCAGAGCTTCCAGTGTTCAATTTCGAGCGTCTTGAGATATTATGCGGTTGAATCGGACCTTCGAGTGAATAGTTATGACCATTTGAATTGCTAAAGAGCTTCCATTGTTCAATTTCTAGCGTCTTGATATATTATGCGCGTGAATCGGACCTCCGAGTTAAAAGATATGACCATTTGAATTTCTCGAGAGCTTCCGTAGTTCAATTTCTAGCGTCTTCATATATTATGCACTTGAATCGGACCTCCGAGTGAAAAGTTATGACCATTTGAATTGCTCAAGAGCTTCCAGTGTTCAATCTCGAGCGTCTTCATATATTATGAGGCTGAATTGGACCTCCGAGTTGAAAGTTATGACCATTTGAATTTCTCTAGAGGTTTCATTGTTCAATTTCTAGCGTCTCGATATATTATGCGCCTGAATCGGATCTCCGAGTGAAAAGTTATGTCCATATTAATTTCTCAAGCGCTTCCATTGTTTAATTTCAAGCGTCTCAATATATTATGCGCCTGAATCGGACCTCCGACTGAAAAGTTATGACCAGTTGAATTACCCGATGGCTTCCGTTGTTCAATTTCGTGCGTCTCGATATATTATGCGCCAGAATCAGACCTCCGAGTTAAAAGTTATGACCATTTGAATTTCTCGAGAGCTTCCGTTGTTCAATTTCGAGCGTCTCGCTATATTATGCGCCTAAATCTTACCTCCGTGAGAAAAGTTATGATCATTTGAATTTCTCGAGAGCTTCCGTTGTTCAATTTCGTGCGTCTTGATCTATTATGCGCCTGAATCGGACCTCCGACTTGAAAGTTATGACCTTTTGAATTTCTCGAGAGTTTTCGTTGTTCAATATCGAGCGTCTCGATATATTATGCGGCTGAATTGTACCTCCGAGTGAATAGTTATGACCATTTGAATTTCTAAAGAACTTCCATTGTTCAATTTCTAGCGTCTCGATATATTATGCGCCTGAATCGGGACCTCCGAGTTAAAAGTTATGACCATTTGAATATCACGAGAGCTTCTGTTGTTCAATTTCTAGCGTCTTGATATGTTATGCGCCTGAATCGGACCTCTATGTGAAAAGTTATCACCATTTGAATTTTTCGAGAGCTTCCGTTGTTCAATTTCGAGCGTCTCGCTATATTATGCGCCTTAATCGTACATCCGAGGTAAAAGTTATGTCCATTGGAATTGCTCAAAGGCTTCCAATGATCAATTTCGAGCGTCTTGATATATTATGCGCCTGAATCGGACCTCCGAGTTGAAAGTTATGACCTTTTGAATTTCTCGAGAGCTTTCGTTGTTCAATATCGAGCGTTTCGATATATTATGCGGCTGAATCGGACCTCCGAGTGAAAAGTTATGACCATTTGAATTTCTCTAGAGCTTCCGTTGTTCAATTTCGAGCATCTCGATATATTATGCGCCTGAATCTGACCTCCGAGTGAAAAGTTATGACCATATTAATTGCTCAAGCGCTTCCATTGTTCAATTTCTAGCGTCTCGATATATTATGCGCCTGAATCGGCCCTCCGAGTTAAAAGTTATGACCATTTGAATTTCTCGAGAGCTTCCGTTGTTCAAATTTCTAGCGTCTTGATATATTAAGCGACTGAATCGGACCTCCGAGTGAAAAGTTATGACCATTTGAATTTTTCGAGAGCTTCCGTTGTTAAATTTTGAGCGTCTCGCTATATTATGCGCCTAAATCTGACCTCCGTGAGAAAAGTTATGATCATTTGAATTTCTCGAGAGCTTCCGTTGTTCAATTTCGTGCGTCTCGATATATTATGCGGCTGAATCGGACCTCCGAGTGAAAAGTTATGACCATTTGAATTGCTAAAGAGCTTCCATTGTTCAATTTCTAGCGTCTCGATATATTATGTGCCTGAATCGGACCTCCGAGTTAAAAGTTATGACCATTTGAATTTCTCGAGAGCTTCCATTGTTCAATTTCGAGCGTCTCGATATATTATGCGCCTTAATCGGACCTCCGAGTGAAAAGTTATGACCATTTGAATTGCTCAAAAGCTTCCCATGTTCAATTCCGAGCGTCTTGATATATTATGCACCTGAATCGGACCTCCGAGTTGATAGTTATGACCATTTGAATTTCTCGACAGCTTCCATTGTTCAATTTCTAGCGTCTTGATGTATTATGCGCCTGAATCGGACCTCCGAGTGAAAAGTAATGACCATTTGAATTTCTCGACAGCTTCCGTTTTTCAATTTCGAGCGTCTCGATATATCATGCGCCTGAATCCGACCTCCGAGTGAAAATTTATGACCATATTAATTGCTCAAGCGCTTCCATTGTTCAATTTCTAGCGTCTTGATATATTATGGGCCTGAATCGAACCTCCGTGAGAAAAGTTATGATCATTTGAATTTCTCGAGAGCTTCCATTGTTCAATTTCTAGCGTCTCGATATATTATGCGCCTTAATTGGACCTCCGAGTTGAAAGTTATGACCATTTGATTTCTCGAGAGCTTTCGTTGTTCAATATCGAGCGGCTCAATATATTATGCGCCCGAATTGGACCTCAGAGTGAAAAGTAATGACCATTTGAATTTCTCGAGAGCTTCCGTTGTTCAATTTCGAGCGTCCCGATATATTATGCGCCTGAATCCGACCTCCGACTGAAAAGTTATGACCATATTAATTGCTCAAAAGCTTCCCATGTTCAATTCCGAGCGTCTTGATATATTATGCACCTGAATCGGACCTCCGAGTGAAAAGTAATGTCCATTTGAATTTCTCGAGAGCTTTCGTTGTTCAATATCGAGCGTCTCGATATATCATGCGCCTTAATCGGACCTCCGTGTGAAAAGTTATGAACATTTGAATTGCTAAAGAGCTTCGATTGTTCAATTTCTAGCGTCCCGATATATTATGCGCCTGAATTGGACCTCCGAGTTAAAAGTTATGACCATTTGAATTTCTCGAGAGCTTCCGTTGTTCAATTTCTAGCGTCTTGATATTTTATGTGCCTGAGACGGACCTCTGAGTGAAAAGTTATGACCATTTGAATTTTTCGAGAGCTTCCGTTGTTCAATTTCGAGCGCCTCGATATATTATGCGCCTAAATCTGACCTCCGTGAGAAAAGTTATGATCATTTGAATTTCTCGAGAGCTTTCGTTGTTCAATTTCATGCGTCTCGATATATTATGCTCCTGAATTGGACCTCCGAGTTGAAAGTTATGACCATTTGAATTTCTCGAGAGCTTTCGTTTTTCAATATCGAGCGGCTCGATATATTATGCGCCTGAGTCGGATCTCCGAGTGAAAAGTAATGACCATTTGAATTTCTCGGGAGCTTCCGTTGTTCATTTTCGAGCGTCTCGATATATTATGCGCCTGAATCGGACCTCCGAGATAAAAGTTATGACCATTTGAATTTCTCGAGAGCTTTCGTTGTTCAATTTCTAGCGTCTTGATATATTATGCGCCTGAAACGGACCTCCGAGTGAAAAGTTATGACCATTTGAATTTCTCAAGAACTTCCGTTGTTCAATTTCATGCGTCTCGATATATTATGCTCCTGAATTGGACCTCCGAGTTGAAAGTTATGACCATTTGAATTTCTCGAGAGCTTTCGTTTTTCAATATCGAGCGGCTCGATATATTATGCGCCTGAATCGGACCTCCGTGTTAAAAGTTATGACCATCTGAATTTCATGAGATCTTCCATTGTTCAATTTCAAGCGTCTCGATATATTATGCGCCTGAATCGGACCTCCGAGTTGAAAGTTATGACCATTCGAATTTCTCGAGAGCTTTCGTTTTTCAATATCGAGCGGCTCGATATATTATGCGCCTGAATCGGACCTCCGTGTTAAAAGTTATGACCATCTGAATTTCATGAGATCTTCCATTGTTCAATTTCAAGCGTCTCGATATATTATGCACCTGAATCGGACCTCCAAGTTAAAAGTTACGACCATTTGAATTTCTCGAGAGCTTCCGTTGTTCAATTTCGAGCGTCTCGATATATTATGCACCTAAATCAGACCTCCGTGAGAAAAGTTATGACCATTTGAATTTTTCGAGAGCTTTCGTTTTTCAATATCGAGCATCTCGACATATTGTGCGCCTGAATCTGACATCCAAGTGAAAAGTAATGACCATTTGAATTTCTCGAGAGCTTCCGTTGTTCAATTTCGAGCGTCTCGATATATTATGCGCCTGAATCGGACCTCCGAGTGAAAGGTTATGACCATTTGAATTTCTAGAGAGCTTCCGTTTTTCAATTTTGAGCGTCTTGATATACTATGCGCCTTAATCGGACCTTCGAGTTAAAAGTTATTATCATTTGAATTTCTCGAGAGCTTCCGTTGTTCAATTTTGTGCGTCTTGATATATTATGCGCCTGAATCTGACCTCCGAGTGAAAAGTTATGATCATTTGAGTTTTTGGAGAGCTTCCGTAGTTTAATTTCGAGCGTCTCGATATATTATCCGCCATCATCGGACATCCGAGTTAAAAGTTATGTCCATTTGAATTTCTCGAGAGCTTCATTTGTTTAATTTTGAGAGTCTCGATATATTATGCGCCTGAATCGAACATCCAGTGAAAAGTTATGACCATTTGAATTGCTCTAGAGCTTTTATTGTTCAATTTCGAGCGTCTCGATATATTATGCGCCTGAATCGGATCTCCGAGTTGAAAGTTATGACCATTTGAATTTGTCGAGAGCTTCCGTTGTTCAATTTCGAGTGTCTCGATATATTATGCGCCTAAATCTGACCTCCGTGAGAAAAGTTATGATCATTTGAATTTCTCGAGAGCTTCCGTTGTTCAATTTCGTGCGTCTCGATATAGTATGCGCCTGAATCGGACCTCCGAGTGAAAAGTAATGACCACTTGAATTTCTCGAGAGCTTCCGTTTTTGAATTTCGAGCGTCTCGATATATTATGCTCCTGAATCGGACCTCCGAGTGAAAAGTTATGATCATTTGAATTTCTCGAGAGCTTCCGTTGTTCAATTTCGTGCGTCTCGATATGGTATGCGCCTGAATCGGACCTCCGAGTTGAAAGTTATGACCATTTGAATTTCTTGAGAGCTTTCGTTGTTCAATATCGAACATCTCGATATATTATGCAGCTGAATCAGACCTCCGAGTGAAAAGTTATGACCATTTGAATTGCTAAAGAGCTTCAATTGTTCAATTTCTAGCGTCTTGATATATTATGGGCCTGAATCGGACCTCCGAGTGAAAAGTTATGACCATTTGAATTGCTAAAGAGCTTCCATTGTTCAATTTCGAGCGTATCGATATATTATGCGCCTTAATCGGACCTCCGAGTGAAAAGTTATGACCATTTGAATTTTTCGACAACTTGCGTTGTTCAATTTCGAGCGTCTCGATATATTATGAGCCTAAATCAGACCTCCGTGAGAAAAGTTATGATCATTTGAATTTCTCGAGAGCTTCCGTTGTTCAATTTCGAGCGTCTCGATATATTATGCGCCTGAATCCTACCTCCGAGTGAAAAGTAATGATGAGGACATGACCAAGAGCAAGGGCAAGGATCCACTTGAAGGACTTGGAGGACCTATGACAAGGGCTAGAGCAAGGAAAGCCAAGGAAGCTCTTCAACAAGTGTTGTGCATACTATTTGAATACAAGCCCAAGTTTCAAGGAGAAAAGTCCAAGGTTGTGAGTTGTATCATGGCCCAAATGGAGGAGGACTAAATGACACCACTTTGTCTCAATTTTTAGAGTGTTTAGTTTGTCTAAATAATGTCCCAATCCTTGTAAAGTTGGTTGACCAAAAATATGTTTTGGGTTAATCAATTAAAAGGGCTTTAGTTAGGTTTAGTTCAAGTTGTAATAAGGGCCCAATTGGCAACCTAGGCATCAGCCTTTTGGGAGACCAAATGGTGGCTGACTTGTTGGCTGTTGGGGGTGACTTTTGGTTGCCACAATTTCAGTTACACTCAGCCATTAAGTTTTTTTTTTTTAATTCCCTAGGTTAATGGCATTGAGTTATTTTAATTCTAGGTTAGTGGGTCATTACTAAAATCTGCTGTAAAGCTTCTATATAAGCTGAACCATTTTATCAATAAACACAAGTTGAGTTTTATTCAGAAAATTAGAGTTTATCTCTTTTATCTTAGTGAGAGTGATTCTCCTAAATTCTTGAGTGATTCAAGAACACCCTGGCTGTATCAAAGGACTTTCACAACCTTTGTGTGTTGCCCTCGCTGGAAAGAGTGATTCTTTCCTTCCTTTCATCTTCACCCTTGTTCTTTCAAACCACAATTCCAGAAAATCCACCTCTGCCCAGAATTATCTTGTGGCCATAACTCCCATTTTAAGCACTCAAATTAAGTGATTCTTGAGCCTAAATTGACTTTCAAAACGAGAGCTTTCACCTCGTTTTGGAATCACCTCATTTGGAGCCCTGTAGCTTCAGTTATTGTCATTTCTATATTTCTGTCCAGCCACCACTTAACCTACATTTTACCATCCCATTCAACCATTATATGCCAAGAACCACCTTATTAAGACCCACGAAATTAACCACCTTATTTTCCATCCTTTCCTTAATCAATTTCCGCATTTTCCATCAAGGTTTAATCCTAGACGATCCTAAGTCAGCCCTTGTGCCATGAGGGTTCATATCAAGTAATGACCATTTGAATTTCTCGAGAGCTTCCGTTGTTCAATTTCGAGCGTGTCGATATATTATGCGCCTAAATCAGACCTCCGTGAGAAAAGTTATGATCATTTGAATTTCTCGAGAGCTTCCGTTGTTCAATTTCGTGCGACTCGATATATTATGCGCCTGAATCGGACCTCCGAGTTGAAAGTTATGACCATTTGAATTTTTCGAGAGCTTTCGTTGTTAAATATCGAGCGTCTCGATATATTATGCGCCTGAATCGGACCTCCGAGTGAAAAGTAATGACCATTTGAATTTCTCGCGAGCTTCTGTTGTTCAATTTCGAGCGTCTCGATATATTATGCGCCTCAATCGGACCTCCGAGTGAAAGGTTATGACCATTTGAATTTCTCGAGAGCTTTCGTTGTTCAATTTTGTGCGTCCCGATATATTATGCGCCTGAATCTGACCTCGGAGTTAAAAGTTATGATCATTTGAGTTTTTCGAGATCTTCCGTAGTTCAATTTCGAGCGTATCGATATATTATCCGCCTTCATCGGACATCCGAGTTAAAAGTTATGTCCATTTGAATTTCTCGAGAGCTTCATTTGTTTAATTTTGAGAGTCTTGTTATATTATGCACCTGAATCGGATATCCAGTGAAAAGTTATGACCATTTGAATTGCTCTAGAGCTTTCATTGTTCAATTTCGAGCGTCTCGATAGATTATGCGCCTAAATCGGACCTCCGACTGAAAAGTTATGACTAGTTGAATTTCTCGAGAGCTTCTGTTCAATTTTGTGCGTGTAGATATATTATGCGCCTGAATTAGACCTCCGAGGGAAAAGTTATGACCATTTGAATTGCTAAAGAGCTTCAATTGTTCAATTTCGAGCGTATCGATATATTATGCGCCTGAGTCGGACCTCCGAGTGAAAAGTAATGACCATTTGAATTTCTCGAGAGCTTCCGTTGTTCAATTTCGAGTGTCTCGATATATTATGCGCATGAATCGGACCTCCGAGTGAAAGGTTATGACCATTTGAATTTCTCGAGAGCTTCCGTTGTTCAATTTTGAGCGTCTCGATATATTATGCGCCTAAATCTAACCTCCATGAGAAAAGTAATGTCCATTTGAATTGCTCAAAATAAAACAATGTTCAATTTCAAGCGTCTCGATATAGTATGCGCCTGAATCTGACCTCCGTGAGAAAAGTTATGATCATTTGAAGTTCTCGAGAACTTCCGTTGTTCAATTTCGTGCATCTCGATATATTATGCGCCTGAATCGGACCTCCGAGTTGAAAGTTATGACCATTTGAATTTCACGAGAGCTTCCGTTGTTCAATTTCAAGCGTCTCGATATATTATGCGCCTGAATCGGACCTCCGAGTGAAAAGTTATGACCATTTGAATTGCTCAAAAGCTTCGAATGTTCAATATCGATCGTCTCGATATATTATGCGCCTGAATCGGACCTCCGACTGAAAAGTAATGACCATTTGAATTTTTCGAGAGCTTCCGTTGTTCAATTTCGAGCGTCAAGATATATTATGCGCCTAAATCTGACCTGCGTGAGAAAAGTTATGATCATTTGAATTTCTCGAGAGCTTCCGTTGTTCAATTTCGAGCGTCTCGATATATTATGCGCCTGAATCGGACCTCCGAATGAAAAGTAATGTCCATTTGAATTGCTCAAAAGCTTCCAATGTTCAATTTCATATATTATGGGCCTGAATCGGACCTCCGAGTTGAAAGTTATGACCATTTGAATTTCTCGAGAGCTTTCGTTGTTCAATATCGAGCATCTCGATATATTATGCGGCTGAATCAGACCTCCGAGTGAAAAGTTATGACCATTTGAATTGCTAAAGAGCTTCAATTGCTCCATTTCTAGCGTCTCGATATATTATGCGCTTGAATCGGACCTCCGAGTTAAAAGTTATGACCATTTCAATTTTTTGAAAGCTTCCGTTGTTCAATTTCTGGCGTCTTGATATATTATGCGCCTGAATCGGACCTCCGAGTGAAAAGTTAGGACCATTTGAATTTTTCGAGAGCTTCCGTTGTTTAATTTCAAGCGTCTCGATATATTATACGCCTAAATCTGACCTCCGTGAGAAAAGTAATGATCATTTGAATTTCTCGAGAGCTTCCGTTGTTCAATTTCGTGCATCTCGATATATTATGCGCCTGAATCGGACCTCCGAGTTGAAAGTTATGACCATTTGAATTTCACGAGAGCTTCCGTTGTTCAATTTCAAGCGTCTCGATATATTATGCGCCTGAATCGGACCTCCGAGTGAAAAGTAATGACCATTTGAATTTCTCAAAAGCTTCCAATGTTCAATTTCGAGCGTCTTGATATAATATGCGCCTGAATCGGACCTACGAGTTGAAAGTTATGACCATTTGAATTTCTCGAGAGCTTTCGTTGTTCAATATTGAGCGTCTCGATATATTATGCGGCTGAATCGGACCTCCGAGTGAAAAGTTATGACCATTTGAATTGCTAAAGAGCTTCCATTGTTCAATTTCTAGCGTCTCGATATATTATGCGCTTGAATCGGACCTCCGAGTTAAAAGTTATGACCATTTGAATTTTTCGAAAGCTTCCGTAATTCAATTTCTGGCGTCTTGATATATTATGCGCCTAAATCTTACCTCCGTGAGAAAAGTTTTGATCATTTGAATTTCTCGAGAGCTTCCGTTGTTCAATTTCGTGCGTCTCGATATAGTATGCACCTGAATCGGACCTCCGAGTTGAAAGTTATGACCATTTGAATTTCTCGAGAGCTTTCGTTGTTCAATATCGAGCGTCTCGATATCTTATGCGCAGAATCGTACCTCCGAGTGAAAAGTAATGAACATTTGAATTTCTCGAGAGCTTGCGGTTGTTCAATTTCAAGCATCTCGATATATTATGGGTCTGAATCGTACCTCCGACTTTGAGCCGCCCGCCCATTTCAAGTTTTTCGAGAGCTTCGGTAGTTCAATTTCGAGCGTCTCGATATATTATGCGCCTTAATCGGACATCCGAGTTAAAAGTTATGTCCATTTGAATTTCTCGAGAGCTTCCGTTGTTCAATTTCGAGAGTCTCGTTATATTATGCGCCTGAATTGGACATCCAGTGAAAAGTTATGACCAATATATCGACACTCTCGAAATTGAAAACAGAAGCTCTGAGCAAATTCAGACGACAATAACTTTTTACTCGATTGTCCTATTGAGTACTGTAATATATCTAGACGCTCGAAATTCAGAACAGAAGCTCTGAGAAAATTCAAACGACAATAACTTTTTACTCGATTGACTGAATGAATCTCGTAATATATCGAGACGCACGTAATTGAAAACGGATACTTGTAGCAAATTCTAACGACAATAACTTTTAACTCACATGTTGGATTGAGTCCTGTAAAGTATCGAGACGCTCGAAATTGAAAACAGAAGCTCTGAGCAAATTCAAACGACAATAACTTTTTACTCGGATGTCCGTTTGTGTCCCGTAATATATAGAGACGCTCGAAATTAAGAACAGAAGCTCTGAGCAAAATCAAACAACAATAACTTTTTACTCAGATGTCCGAATGAATCCTGTAATAAATCGAGACGCTCGTAATTGAAAACGGAAGCTCTGTGAAAATTCGGACAATAACTTTTTACTCGGATTTCTGAATGAATCCTGTAGTATATCGAGACGCTCGTAATTGAAAATGGAAGCTCTGAGTAAATTCTAACGACAATAACTTTTTACTCGGGTTTCCGATTAAGTCCCGTAATATATCATGATGCTAACGGATGCACGTAGAAAATTCAAATGACAATAACTTTTAACTCGGATGTCTGATTGAGTCCCGTAATATATCGACACTCTCGAAATTGAAAACAGAAGCTCTGAGCAAATTCAGACGACAATAACTTTTTACTCGATTGTCCTATTGAGTACTGTAATATATCGAGACGCTCGAAATTCAGATGCTCGTACAAAATTCAAACAACAATAACTTTTAACTCAGATGTCCTATTGAGTCCCGTAATATATCGAGACGCTCGTAATTGAAAATGGAAGCTTTGAGAAAATTCAAACGACAATAAATTTTAACTCAGATGTCCGATTGAGTCCCGTAAAGTATCGAGACGCTCGAAATTGAAAACAGAAACTCTGAGCAAATTCTAACGACAATAACTTTTTACTCGGATGTCCGTTTGTGTCCCGTAATATATAGAGACGCTCAAAATTAAGAACAGAAGCTCTGAACAAAATCAAACGACAATAACTTTTTACTCGGATGTCCGAATGAATCCCGTAATATATCGAGACGCTCGTAATTGAAAACGGAAGCTCTGAGCAAATTCTAACGACAATAACTTTTTACTCGGATGTCCGAATGAATCCTGTAGTATATCGAGACGCTCGTAATTAAAAACGAATGCTCGTAGCAAATTCTAATGACAATAACTTTTAACTCAGATGTCCGATTGAGTCCCGTAAAGTATCGAGACGCTCGAAATTGAAAACAGAAGCTCTGAGCAAATTCAAACGACAAAAAGTTTTTACTCGGATGTCCGTTTGTGTCCAGTAACATATAGAGACGCTCGAAATTAAGAACAGAAGCTCTGAGCAAAATCAAACGACAATAACTTTTTACTCAGATGTCCGAATGAATCCTGTAATATATTGAGACGCTCGTAATTGAAAATGGAATTTCTGAGCAAATTCTAACGACAATAACTTTTTACTCGGATGTCGGAATGAGTCCTGTAGTAAATCGAGACGCTCGTAATTGAAAACGGAAGCTCTGAGTAAATTCTAACGAAAATAACTTTTTACTCGGATTTCTGAATGAATCTTGTAGTATATCGAGACGCTCGTAATTGAAAATGGAAGCTCTGAGCAAATTCTAACGACAATAACTTTTTACTCGGATTTCTGTTTGTGTCCCGTAATATATAGATACGCTCGAAATTAAGAACAGAAGCTCTGAACAAAATCAAACGACAATAACTTTTTACTCGGATGTCCGAATGAATCCTGTAATATATCGAGACGCTCGTAATTGAAAACGGAAGCTCTGAGCAAATGCTAACGACAATAACTTTTTACTCGGATTTCCGATTATGTCCCGTAATATATCGAGATGCTCGTAATTGAAAAAGGAAGCTCGTAGCAAATTCAAACGACAATAACTTTTAACTCGGATGTTCGATTGATTCCCGTAGTATATTGAGTCCCGTAATATATCGAGAAGCTCGTAAATTGAAAACGAAAGCTCTGAGTAAATTCTAACGACAATAACTTTTAACTCACATGTCGGATTGAGTCCTGTAAAGTATCGAGATGCTTGAAATTGAAAACAGAAGCTCTGAGCAAATTCAAACGACAATAACTTTTTACTCGGATGTTCGTTTGTGTCCCGTAATATATAGAGACGCTCGAAATTAAGAACAGAAGCTCTGAGCAAAATCAAACGACAATAACTTTTTACTCAGATGTCCGAATGAATCCTGTAATAAATCGAGACGCTCGTAATTAAAAACGGAAGCTCTGTGAAAATTCGAACGACAATAACTTTTTACTCAGATTTCCGATTGAGTCCCGTAATATATCGAGAAGCTCGTAATTGAAAACGGAATCTCTGAGTAAATTCTAACGACAATAACTTTTTACTCGGATTTCTCAATGAATCCTGTAGTATATCGAGACGCTCGTAATTGAAAATGGAAGCTCTGAGAAAATTCTAACGACAATAACTTTTTACTCGGGTTTCCGATTAAGTCTCGTAATATATCATGACGATCACGGATGCACGTAGAAAATTCAAATGACAATAACTTTTAACTCGGATGTCTGATTGAGTCCTGTAATATATTGACACTCTCGAAATTGAAAACAGAAGCTCTGAGCAAATTCAGACAACAATAATTTTTTACTCGATTGTCCTATTGAGTACTGTAATATATCGAGACGCTCGAAATTCAGAACAGAAGCTCTGAGAAAATTCAAACGACAATAACTTTTTACTCGATCGACTGAATGAATCCCGTAATATATCGAGACGCACATAATTGAAAACGGATACTCGTAGTAAATTCTAACGACAATAACTTTTAACTCACATGTCGAATTGAGTCCTGTAAAGTATCGAGACGCTCGAAATTGAAAACAGAAGCTCTGAGCAAATTCAAACGACATTAAGTTTTTACTCGGATGTCCGTTTGTGTCCCGTAATATATAGAGACGCTCGAAATTAAGAACAGAAGCTCTGAGCAAATTCTAACGACAATAACTTTTTACTCGGATGTCCGAATGAGTCCCGTAACATATCGAGACGCTCGTAATTGAAAACGGAAGCTCTGAGTAAATTCTAACGACAATAACTTTTTACTCGGATTTCTGAATGAATCCTGTAGTATATCGAGACGCTCGTAATTGAAAATGGAAGCTCTGAGCAAATTCTAACGACAATAACTTTTTACTCGGATTTCTGTTTGTGTCCCGTAATATATAGAGACGCTCGAAATGAAGAACAAAAGCTCTGAACAAAATGAAACGACAATAACTTTTTACTTGGATGTCCGAATGAATCCCGTAATATATCGAGACGCTCGTAATTGAAAACGGAAGCTGTGAGCAAATGCTAACGACAATAACTTTTTACTCGGATTTCTGTTTGTGTCCCGTAATATATAGAGACGCTCGAAATGAAGAACAGAAGCTCTGAACAAAATCAAACGACAATAACTTTTTACTCGGATGTCCGAATGAATCCCGTAATATATCAAGACGCTCGTAATTGAAAACGGAAGCTCTGAGCAAATGCTAACGACAATAACTTTTTACTCGGATTTCCGATTATGTCCCGTAATATATCGAGACACTCGTAATTGAAAAAGGAAGCTCGTAGCAAATTCAAACGACAATAACTTTTTACTCGGATGTTCGATTGATTCCCGTAGTATATTGAGTCCCGTAATATATCGAGAAGCTCGTAAATTGAAAACGAAAGCTCTGAGTAAATTCTAACGACAATAACTTTTTACTCGGATTTCTGAATGAATTTTGTAGTATATCGAGATGCTCGTAATTGAATACGGAAGCTCTGAGCAAATTCGAACGACAATAACTTTTTACTCGGGTTTCCGATTGAGTCCCGTAATATATCATGACTCTCATAATTCAAAACGGATGCACATAGCAAATTCAAATGACAATAACTTTTAACTCGGATGTCCAATTGAGTCCTGTAATATATCGAGACTGTCGAAATTTAAAACAGAAGCTCTGAGCAAATTCAAACGACAATAACTTTTTACTCGATTGTCCTATTGAGTACTGTAATATATCGAGATGCTCGAAATTTAGATGCTAGTACAAAATTCAAACGACAATAACTTTTTACTCAGATGTCCGAATGAATCCTGCAATATATCGAGACGCTCGTAATTGAAAACGGAAGCTCTAAGCAAATTCTAACGACAATAACTTTTAATTCGGAAGTCCGATTGAGTACCGTAATATATCGAGACTCTCAAATTGAAAGCAGAAGCTCTGAGCAAATTGAAACGACAATAACTTTTTACTCGAATTTCCGATTGAGTCCCTTCATATATCCAGACGCTCATAATTGAAAACAGATTCATGTAGCAAATTCAAGCGACAATAACTTTTAACTCAGATGTCCTATTGAGTCCCGTAATATATCGAGACGCTCGTAATTGAAAATGGAAGCTTTGAGAAAATTCAAACGACAATAAATTTTAACTCGGATGTCCGATTGAGTCCCGTAATATATCGAGACACTCAAAATTGAAAACTGAAGCTATGAGCAAATTCAAACGACAATAACTTTTTACTCGGATTTCCGAATGAATCTTGCAATATATCGAGACGCTCGTAATTGAAAACATAAGCTCTGAGCAAATTCTAACGACAATAACTTTTAACTCGGATATCCGATTGAGTCCCGTAATATATCGAGACGCTCGTTATTGAAAACGGAATTTCTGAGTAAATTCAAACGACAATAACTATTTACTCGGTTGTCTGAATGAATGCCGTAATATATCGAGACGCTCGTAATTGAAAATGGATGCTCGTACCAAATTCAAATGACAATAACTTTTAACTCAGATGTCCTATTGAGTCCCGTAATATATCGAGACGCTCGAAATTCAGAACAGAAGCTGTGAACAAAATCAAACGACAATAACATTTTACTCGGATGTCCGAATGAATCCCGTAATATATCGAGACGCTCGTAATTGAAAACAGAAGCTCTGAGCAAATTCAAACGACAATAACTTTTTACTCGATTGTCTGAATGAATCCCGTAATATATCGAGACGCTCGTAATTGACAATGGAAGCTCTGAGTAAATTCTAACGACAATAACTTTTTAGTCGGATTTCCGATTGAGTCCCGTAATTTATCGAGACTCTCAAAATTGAAAACAGAAGCTCTGAGCAAATTCAAACGACAACAACTTTTTACTCGATTGTCTAAATGAATCCCGTAATATATCGAGATGCTCTAGCCGACCTAGATTGTAAACGTCGATCGGCCATCTTTCTTTGCTGACGTAGGCTAATGTTTTTCGATCAGTATCGGTGAATCATGTTTTTATGCCGAGGTTGGCTAATGTTTTCCTAGCCAGGAAAATGAAAACATGTCGAGGTCGGCCGAAACACAACTTCGGTTGAGCTAGTACGAAAAAACCTAGCCGACCTACTTTGAAAATATTATAGGCGACACCAAGAACAAAACTTCCTTTGCCGTAAATAAATATTATCGGTCAGCGTTTCTAAAAAAGATTCGCAATGTCGGCTGAACAATATCAGTCGCGGCTTCACAACGACCGATATCGGGTATTGTATTTTCTATCCAATCCCTTAATAATATTTGGTTGATGTCTATTAGGAAATGTTGATTGGCGTCACCAGGTGATCTTTTTTTAGACCTCGATCGATAAACTTTCCTGACCGACGTCAGCTTGCATTTTTTTCGATCAGTATCGATGAATCATGTTTTTTTGCCGAGGTTGGCTAATGTTTTCCTATCCAGGAAAATAAAAACATGTCGGTGTCGGCCAAAACACAACTTCGGTTGAGCTAGTTCGAAAAAGCTTAGCCGACCTACATTGAAAATATTATAGGCGACACCAAGAACAAAACTTCCTTTACCGTAAAGAAATATTATCGGCCAGCGTTTGAAAAAAAGATTGCGTAATGTCGGCTAAACAATATTAGTCGCGGCATCACAACGACCGATGTCGGGTATTGTATTTTCTATTCAATCCCTTAATAATATTTGGTTGATGTCTATTAGGAAATGTTTGATCGGTGTCACCCGGTGATCTTTTTTTAGACCTAGATCGATAAACATTCCTGACCGACGTCGGCTTGCATGTTTTTTTATTAGTATCGGTGAATCATGTTTTTTTTGGCGAAGTTGGCTAATGTTTTCCTAGCCACGAAAATAAAAACATGTCGGTGTCGGCCGAAACACAACTTCGGTTGAGCTAGTACGAAAAAACCAAGCCAACCTATACTGAAAATATTATAGGCGACACCAAGAACAAAACTTCCTTTACTGTAAAGAAATATTATCGGCCAGCGATTCTAAAAAAGACTGTGCAATGTCGGCTGAACAATATCAGTCGCGGCTTCACAACGACCGATGTCAGCTATTGCATTTTCTATGCAATCCCTTAATAATATTTGGTTGATGTCTATTAGGAAATGTTCGATCGGCATCACCCGGTGATCTTTTTTTAGACCTCGATCGGTAAACTTTCCTGGCCGACGTCGGCTAGCATTTTTTTCGATCAGTGTCAGCAAATCAAGTTTTTTCCGAGGTGGGCTAATGGATTCCTTGCCGAGCAAATGAAAACATGCCGGTGTCGGCCGAACCACAACTACGGTTGAGCTCGAACGAAAAAACCTAGCCGACCTACATTGTAAATTTTTACGGCAACACCGAACAAAAAAGCATCAGCTACTGTAAAAAAATATTATCAGCCAGCGTTTGTTTAAAAAATTGCGTAATGTCGGCTATCGTGGCTTCACAACGACCGATGTCGGCGGCTATTGTATTTTCTATTCAATCCCTGAAAAATATTTGGATGATGGCTATTTGGAAATGTTCGATCGGCATCATCCAGTGATGCTTCTTTTTTAAAAATCGATCGGTCATCTTTCCTGGCCGACGTCGGCTAGCATTTTTTTCGATCAGTATTGGTGAATCATGTTTTTTTGCCGAGGTTGGCTAATGTTTTCCTAGCCACGAAAATAAAAATATGCCGGTGTCGGCCAAAACACAACTTCGGTTGAGCTAGTACAAAAAAACCTAGCCAACCTACATTGAAAATATTATAGGCGACACAAGAACAAATCTTCCTTTACCATAAAGAAATATTATCGGTCAGCGTTTGTAAAAAAGATTGCGCAATGTCGGCTGAACAATATCAGTTGCGGCTTCACAACGACCGATGTCGGCTATTGTATTTTCTATGCAATCCCTTAATAATATTTGGTTGATGTCTATTAGGAAATGTTGATCGGCGTCACCCGGTGATCTCTTTTTAGACCTAGATCGATAAACTTTCCTGACCGACGTCGGCTTGCATATTTTTCGATCAGTATCGGTGAATCATGTTTTTTTGCCGAGGTTGGCTAATGTTTTCCTTTCCAAAAAAATGAATACATGCTGGTGTCGATCGAAACACAACTTTGGTTGAGCTAGTACGAAAAAACCTAGCCGACCTACATTGAAATTATTATACGCGACACCAAGAACAAAACTTCCTTTACAGTAAAGAAATATTATCGGTCAGCGTTTGAAAAAAGACTGCGCAATGTCGGCTGAACAATATCAGTCGCGGCTTCACAACGACCGATGACGGCTATTGTATTTTCTATGCAATCCCTTAATAATAATACTTGGTTGATGTCTATTAGGAAATGTTCGATCGGCGTCACCCGGTGATCTTTTTTTAGACCTCGATCGGTAAACTTTCCTGGCCGACGTAAGCTAGCATTTTTTTCGATCAGTATCAGCGAATCAAGTTTTTTCCGAGGTGGGCTAATGGATTCCTTGCCGAGCAAATGAAAACATGTCGGTGTCGGCCGAACCACAACTACGGTTGAGCTCGAACGAAAAAACCTAGCCGACCTACATTGTAATTTTTTACGGCAACACCGAACAAAAAAGCATCATCTACTGTAAAACAATTTTACCGGCCTGCGTTTATTTAAAAAATTGTGCAATGTCGGATTAAAAATATCAGTCGCGGCTTCACAATGACCGATGTCGGCGGCTATTGTATTTTCTATTCAATCCATGAATAATATTTGGAAGATGTATATTAGGAAACGTTCGATCGGCGTCATCTATTGATGCTTCTTTTTTAAAATTCGATCGGTCATCTTTCCTGGCCGACGTCGGCTAGCATTTTTTTCGAACAGTATCGGTGAATCATGTTTTTTTGCTGAGGTTGGCTAATGTTTTCCTAGCCACGAAAATAAAAACATGCCGGTGTCGGCCGAAACACAACTTCGGTTGAGCTAGTACCAAAAATCCTAGCCGACCTACATTGAAAATATTATAGGCGACACCAAGAACAAAACTTCCTTTACCGTAAAGAAATATTATCGGCAGGCGTTTGTAGACAAGACTGCGCAATGTCGGCTGAACAATATCAGTCGCGGCTTCACAATGACCGATGTCGGCTATTGTATTTTCTATGCAATCCCTTAATAATATTTGGTTGATGTCTGTTAGGAAATATTCGATCGGCGTCACCCGGTGATCTTTTTTTAGACCTCGATCGATAAACTCTCCTGACCGACGTCGGCTTGCATGTTTTTCGATCAGTATCGGTGAATCATGTTTTTTGGCCGAGGTTGGCTAATGTTTTCCTTTCCAAAAAATGAATACATGCTGGTGTCGATCGAAACACAACTTAGATTGAGCTAGTACGAAAAAACCTAGTCGACCTACATTGAAAATATTATAGGCGACACCAAGAACAAAACTTCCTTTACCGTAAAGAAATATTATCGGCCAGCGTTAGTAAAAAAGATTGTGTAATGTCAGCGGAATCATGTTTTTTTGCCGTCGTTGGCTAATGTTTTCCTTGGCAAGCAAATGAAAAGATGCAGGTGTCGGCCGAAACACAACTTCGGTTGAGCTCGAACGAAAAAACCTAGCCGAAATACATTGTAAATTTTTACGGCAACACCCAAAAAAAAAAGAATCTTGTACTGTAAAAAAATATTATCGGCCAGCGTTTGTAAAGAAAATTGCGCAATGTCGGCTGAAAAATATCAATGGCGGCTTCACAACGACCGATGTCGGCGGCTATTGTATTTTCTATTCAGTCCCTGAATAATATTTGGATGATGTCTATTAGGAAATGTTCGATCGGCGTCATCTAGTGATTCTTCTTTTTTAAAAATCGATCGGTCATCTTTCTAGGCTGTCGTCGGCTAGCTTTTTTCTCGATCAGTATCGGTGAATCATGTTTTTTTTGCCGATGTTGGCTAATGTTTCCCTAGCCAGGAAAATAAAAACATGCTGGTGTCGCCCGAAAAACAACTTCGGTTGTGCTAGTACGAAAAAACCTAGCCGACCTACATTGAAAATATTATAGGTGACACCAAGAACAAAACTTCATTTACCGTAAAGAAAAATTATCGGCCAGCTTTTCTAAAAAAGACTGCGCAATGTCGGCTGAACAATATCAGTCGCGACTTCACAATGACCGATGTCGGCTATTATATTATCTATGCATTCCCTTAATAATATTTGGTTGATGTCTATTAGGAAATGTTCGATCGGCGTCACCCGGTGATCTTTTTTTAGACCTCGATTGGTAAACTATCCTGACCGACGGCGGCTTGCATTTTTTTCGATCAGTATCGATGAATCATATTTTTTTGCCGTGGTTGGCTAATGTTTTCCTAGCCACGAAAATAAAAACATGCCGGTGTCGGTTGAAACACAACTTCGGTTGAGCTAGTACGAAAAAACCTAGCCGACCTACATTGAAAATATTATAGGCGACACCAAGAACAAAACTTCCTTTACCGTAAAGAAATATTATCGGCCAGCATTTCAAAAAAAGACTGCGCAATGTCGGCTGAACAATATCAATCGCAGCTTCACAACGACCGATGTCGGCTATTGTATTTTCTATGCAATCCCTTAATAATATTTGGTTGATGTCTATTAGGAAATGTTCGATCGACGTCACTTGGTGATTTTTTTTTAGACCTCGATCGGTAAACTTTCCTGGCCGACGTCGGCTGGCATTTTTTTCGATCAGTATCAGCGAATCAAGTTTTTTCCGAGGTGGGCTAATGGATTCCTTGCCGACCAAATGAAAACATGTCGGTGTCGGCCGAACGACAACTACGGTAGAGCTCGAACGAAAAAACCTAGCCGACCTACATTGAAAATATTATAGGCGACACCAAGAACAAAACTTCCTTTACCGTAAAGAAATATTATCGGTCAGAGTTAGTAAAAAAGACTGCGCAATGTCGGCTGAACAATATCAGTCGCGGCGTCACAACGGCCGATGTCGGCTATTGTTTTTTCTATGCAATCCCTTAATAATATTCGGTTGATGTCTGTTAGGAAATATTCGATCGGCGTGATGAGAATCATGAAACTGGCCAAATACAGGCTAAAGGCCCAAGTGGAGAAGGACGAAGGCCCAAGTGGAGAAGGACAAAGCCCCCGAGTGGAGAAGGATGAAGGCCCAGAGGCAGAGACACTATTAAGACTATTAATTGTTGCTGAAGGCCCAAACTAATTTGAAGGCTCAAGTTAAATAAGTTTTTAGTTATAATTTATTTTTATTCTAATTTTGGCCCAAACTGTTTAGAAGGCCCATGTCTATTTTTATCTTTTTGTTCAGCTACACTATAAGTATTGGTTTTTGTTTTGAATAAAAAAAAAACTTTTGGGCATTTGATAAAATTTGGGTGAGAGTTTCTCTCTGGGTTCCTTGTTGAACCAATTATCAGACTTATCAAGGTAATCCTTGTGGCGTCTACCCAGACTTATCTTCCTTAACCGGAAGTGGCGTCTACCCAGACTTATCTTCCTTCACTGGAAGTGGCGTCTACCCTGACTTATCTTCCTTCACCGGAAGTGGCGTCATCCAAACTCTATAACCTGTATCAAGCGATCCGCTCCTACTCAGGTTCACATCATGATGAGAATCTTGAAATTGGCCAAATACAGGCTAAAGGCCTAAGTGGAGAAGGGCGAAGGCCCAAGTGGAGAAGGATAAAGCCCCCAAGTGGAGAAGGATGAAGGCCCAGAGGCAGAGACACTATCAAGACTATTAATTGTTGCTGAAGGCCCAAGTTAAATATATTTTTTAGTTATAATTTTTATTTATTGTAATTTTGGCCCAAACTATTTAGAAGGCCCATGTCTATTTTTATCTTTTAGTTCAGATACACTATAAGTATTGGTTTTTGTTTTGAATAAAAAAAACTTTTGGCATTTTCATAAAATTGGGTGAGAGTTTCTCTCTAGGTTCCTGGTTGAACCAATTATCAGACTTATCAAGGTAATCCTTGTGGCGTCTACCCAGACTTATCTTCCTTCATTGGAAGTGGCGTCTACCCAGACTTATCTTCCTTCACTGGAAGTGGCGTCTACCCTGACTTATCTTCCTTCACCGGAAGTGGCGTCTACCCTGACTTATCTTCCCTCTTTGGAAGTGGCGTCATCCAAATCTCTGTAACCTGTATCAAACGATCCGCTCCTACTCAGGTTCACATCACGGCGTCACCCGGTGATCTTTTTTTAGACCTCGATCGGTAAACTTTCCTGACCGACGGCGGCTTGCATTTTTTTCGATCAGTATCGGTGAATCATATTTTTTTGCCGTGGTTGGCTAATGTTTTCCTAGTCACGAAAATAAAAACATGCCGGTGTCGGCCGAAACACAACTTCGGTTGATCTAGTACGAGAAAACCTAGCCGACCTACATTGAAAATATTATAGGTGACACCAAGAACAAAACTTCATTTACCGTAAAGAAATATTATCGGCTAGCGTTTCTACAAAAGACTGCGCAATGTCGGCTGAACAATATCAGTCGCGGCTTCACAACGACCGATGTCAGCAATTGTATTTTCTATGCAATCCCTTAATAATATTTGGTTGATGTCTATTAGGAAATGTTCGATCGGCGTCACCCGGAGATCTTTTTTTAGACCTCGATCGGTAAACTTTCCTGGCCGACATCGGCTAGCATTTTTTTTATCAGTATCGGTGAATCAAGTTTTTTTCGAGGTGGGTTAATGGATTCCTTGCCGAGCAAATGAAAACATGCCGGTGTCGACTGAACCACAACTACGGTTGAACTCAAACGAAAAAACCTAGCCGACCTACATTGTAATTTTTTACGGCAACACCAAACAAAAAAGCATCATCTACTGTAAAACAATTTTATCGGCCAGCGTTTGTTTAAAAAATTGCGCAATGTCGGCTGAAAAATATCAGTCGTGGCTTCACAACGACTGATGTCGGCGGCTATTATATTTTCTATTCAATCCCTGAATAATATTTGGATGATGTCTATTAGGAAATGTTCGATCGGCGTCATCCAGTGATGCTTCTTTTTTAAAAATCGATCGGTCATCTTTCCTGACCGACGTCGGCTAGCATTTTTTTCGATCAGTATTGGTGAATCATGTTTTTTCGCTGAGGTTGGCTAATGTTTTCCTAGCCACGAAAATAAAAACATGCCGGTGTCGGCCGAAACACAACTTCGGTTGAGCTAATACGAAAAAACCTAACCGACCTACATTGAAAATATTATAGGCGACACCAAGAACAAAACTTCCTTTACCGTAAAGAAATATTATCGGCCAGCGTTTGTAAAAAAGATTGCGCAATGTCGCCTGAACAATATCAATCGTGGCTTCACAACGACCGATGTCGGCTATTGTATTTTCTATGCAATCCCTTAATAATATTTGGTTGATGTCTATTAGGAAATGTTGATCAGCGTCTCCCGGTGATCTTTTTTTAGACCTCAATCGGTAAACTTTCCTGACCGACGTCGGCTTGCATTTTTTTCGATCAGTATCGGTGAATCATGTTTTTTCGCTGAGGTTGTCTAATGTTTTCCTAGCCACGAAAATAAAAACATGCCGGTGTCGGCCGAAACACAACTTCGGTTGAGCTAGTACGAATAAACCTAGCCGACTTACATTGAAAATATCATAGGCGACACCAAGAACAAAACTTCCTTTACCGTAAAGAAATATTATCAGCAGGCGTTTGTAGAAAAGACTGCGCAATGTCGGCTGAACAATATCAGTCGCGGCTTCACAACGACCGATGTCGGCTATTGTATTTTCTATCCAATCCCTTAATAATATTTGGTTGATGTCTATTAGGAAATGTTGATCGGCGTTGATGAGAATCTTGAAATTGGCCAAATACAGGCTAAAGGCCTAAGTGGAGAAGGGCGAAGGCCCAAGTGGAGAAGGATAAAGCCCCCGAGTGGAGAAGGATGAAGGCCCAAGTGGAGAAGGATGAAGGCCCAGAGGCAGAGACACTATCAAGACTATTTAATTGTTGCTGAAGGCCCAGATTAATTTGAAGGCCCAACTTAAATATGTTTTTTAGTTATAATTTTTATTTATTGTAATTTTGGCCCGAACTGTTTAGAAGGCCCATGTCTATTTTTATCTTTTTGTTCAGATACACTATAAGTATTGGTTTTTATTTTCAATAAAAAAAAACTTTTGGGCATTTGATAAAATTGGGTGAGAGTTTCTCTCTGGGTTCCTTGTTGAACCAATTATCAGACTTATCAAGGTAATCCTTGTGGCGTCTACCCAGACTTATCTTCCTTAACCGGAAGTGGCGTCTACCCAGACTTATCTTCCTTCACCGGAAGTGGCGTCTACCCTGACTTATCTTCCTTCACCGGAAGTGGCGTCATCCAAACCTTCGTAGCCTGTATCAAACGATCCGCCTCGAAAGATTCACATCAGGCGTCACCCGGTGATCTTTTTCTAGACCTCGATCGGTAAACTTTCCAGACCAACGTTGGCTTGCATTTTTTTTCGATCAGTATCGGTGAATCATGTTTTTTACCGAAAAAATGAATACACGCCGGTGTCGATCGAAACACAACTTCGGTTGAGCTAGTACGAAAAAACCATGCCGACCTACATTGAAAATATTATCGGCGACTCCAAGAACAAAACTTCCTTTACCGTAAAGAAATATTATCGGTCAACGTTAGTAAAAAAGATTGTGTAATGTCAGCTGAACAATATCAGTCGCGGCTTCACAACGGCCGATGTAGGCTATTGTATTTTCTATGCAATCCCTTAATAATTTTTTGTTGATGTCTATTTGGAAATGTTGATCGGCGTCACCCGGTGATCTTTTTTAAGACCTCGATCGGTAAATTTCCTGACTGACGTCGGCTTGCATTTTTTTCAATAATTATCTGGTATGAACCCTCATGGCACAAGGGCTGACTTAGGATCATCTAGGATTAAACCTTGATGGAAAATGCGGAAATTGATTAAGGAAAGGATGGAAAATAAGGTGGTTAATTTCGTGGGTCTTAATAGGGTGGCTCTTGGCATAAAATGGATGAATGGGATGGTAAAATGTAGGTTAAGTGGTGGCTGGACAGAAATATAGAAATGACAATAACTGAAGCTACAGGGCTCCAAATGAGGTGATTCCAAAATGAGGTGAAAGGTCTCGTTTTTTATATGAACCCTCATGGCACAAGGGCTGACTTAGGATCATCTAGGATTAAACCTTGATGGAAAATGCGGAAATTGATTAAGGAAAGGATGGAAAATAAGGTGGTTAATTTCGTGGGTCTTAATAAGGTGGTTTCTGGCATAAAATGGATGAATGGGATGGTAAAACGTAGGTTAAGTGGTGGCTGGACAGAAATATAGAAATGGCAATAACAGAAGCTACAGGGCTCCAAATGAGGTGATTCCAAAACGAGGTGAAAGGTCTCGTTTTGAAATTCAATTTAGGCTCAAGAATCACTTAATTTGAGTGCGTAAAATGGGAGTTATGGTCACGAGATAATTTTGGGCAGAGGTGGATTTTCTGGAATTGTGGTTTGAAAGAACAAGGGTGGAGAGGAAAAGGAAGGAAAGAATCACTCTTTCCGGCGAGGGCAACACACAAAGGTTGTGAAAGTCCTTTGATACAGCCAAAGGTGTTCTTGAATCACTCAAGAATTTAGGAGAATCACTCTCACTAAGATAAAAGAGATAAACTCTAATTTTCTGAATAAAACTCAACTTGTCTTTATTGATAAAATGGTTTAGCTTATATAGAAGCTTTACAGCAGATTTTAGTAATGGCCCACTAACCTAGAATTAAAATAACTTAATGCCATTAACCTAGGGAATTAAAAAAAAACTTAATGGCTGAGTGTAACTGAAATTGTGGCAACCAAAAGTCACCCCCAACAGCCAATAAGTCAGCCACCATTTGGTCTCCCAAAAGGCTGATGCCTAGGTTGCCAATTGGGCCCTTATTACAACTTGAACTAAACCTAACTAAAGCCCTTTTAGTTGATTAACCCAAAACATATTTTTGGTCAGCCAACTTTACAAGGATTGGGCCATTATTTAGACAAACTAAACACTCTAAAATTGAAACAAAGTGGTGTCATTTAGTCCTCCTCCATTTGGGCCATGATACAACTCACAACCTTTGACTTTTCTCCTTGAAACTTGGGCTTGTATTCAAACAGTATGGACAGCACTTGTTGAAGAGCTTCCTTGGCTTTCCTTGCTCTAGCCCTTGTCATAGGTCCTCCAAGTCCTTCAAGTGGATCCTTGCCCTTGCTCTTGGTCATGTCCTCATCATTCTCTCCCTCTTGAGAAGGATTTGTCCTCAAATCGGATTCTCCTTCTGCATCAAAAAGAGATAAATCAGAGACATTGAAGGTGGAACTAACATTATACTCACCGGGCAGCTCAACTTTGTAAGCATTGTCATTGATTCTTTCAAGCACTTGAAATGGTCCATCTCCCCTTGGTTGAAGCTTTGATTTCCTTTGTTCCGGAAACCTTTCTTTTCTCATGTGCACCCAAACCCAATCTCCGGGTTCGAAGACAACCTTCTTTCTCCCTTTGTTGGCTTGTTTAGCATAGCTTTTATTTTTCCTCTCAATTTGATCTTTGACTCTCTCATGAAGCTTCTTCACATAGTCCGCCTTTGCTTGACCTTCTTTATGCTTAAAAACAGAAACATTAGGCATAGGCAAAAGATCAAGAGGAGTTAGTGGATTAAAACCATAAACAACTTCAAAAGGAGAACAATTAGTGGTGCTATGAACAGCTCTATTGTAAGCAAATTCAACATGGGGTAAACAAGCTTCCCAAGTTTTTAAGTTCTTCCTCAAAACTGTCCTAAGCAAAGTTCCCAAAGTCCTATTAACAACTTCCGTTTGCCCATCGGTTTGTGGGTGACAAGTGGTTGAAAATAACAATTTAGTGCCCAACTTGCTCCACAAAGTCCTCCAAAAATGACTTAGGAACTTAGAGTCCCTATCACTAACAATGCTCCTTGGGAGACCATGGAGTCTCACAATCTCCTTGAAAAACAAATCAGCCACATGGGAAGCATCATCAACTTTTTTACATGGAATAAAATGAGCCATTTTAGAAAACCTATCAACAACCACAAAAATGGAATCTCTACCATTGCTTGTTTTTGGCAGCCCCAAAACAAAATCCATGGATAAATCAATCCAAGGATACTCCGGAATTGGCAATGGAGTATACAATCCATGAGGCTTTACCTTAGACTTTGCCTTTTTACATACAATGCAATGTTCACAAAATTTCTGCACATCCTTTTTCATATGAGGCCAATAAAAATGTTCTTGTAATGTTTCTAGAGTCTTTTGGACCCCAAAATGCCCCATTAAACCTCCTTCATGTGCTTCACAAACAAGCAAATTTCTAGTAGAACATTTAGGCACACACAATTTGTTTTCTTTGAAAAGAAAGCCTTCATGTCTAAAGAAACCATTTTCTGAAAATTTTTCACAATTTTTAAAAATTTCTCCAAAAGTTTCATCATTTTCATACATGCTTTTCAAACATTCAAGACCAATCAATTTTGTTTCAAGCATAGAAAGTAATGCATGACGCCGAGAAAGAGCATCAGCTACAATATTACCTTTTCCCTTTTTATGTTTGATAACATAAGGGAATTGCTCTAGGAATTCCACCCACTTCGCATGCCTTTTGTTAAGCTTGCCTTGCCCCTTGATATATTTGAGGGACTCATGGTCACTATGAATGACAAATTCCTTGGGATAAAGGTAGTGTTGCCATGTTTTCAAAGCCCGTACTAAGGCATACAACTCCTTATCATAAGTTGAATAGTTAAGGGTAGGACCACTTAACTTTTCACTAAAATAAGCAATTGGATGACCTTCTTGCATCAACACAGCCCCAATCCCAACATTTGAAGCATCACACTCAATTTCAAAAGATTTTTGAAAGTTTGGCAACGCAAGTATGGGGGCATTAGTTAGCTTTTGCTTAAGAACATTGAAAGCTTCTTCTTGTTTCTCTCCCCATTTGAAACCAGCATTTTTCTTGAGCACTTCATTGAGAGGTGCTGCCAATGTGCTAAAGTCCTTCACAAATCGTCTATAAAAACTTGCTAAGCCATGAAAACTCCTCACCTCGGTCACGGACTTAGGTGAAGGCCATTCTTGAATAGCCCTAACCTTCTCCTCATCAACTTGCACTCCTTTTGAACTCACAACAAAACCAAGAAACACAACATGGTTAGTACAAAAGATGCATTTTTCAAGATTGGCATACAATTGTTCTTCTCTAAGCACAGTCAAGACAGATTTTAAATGATCAATATGCAAATTGATATGAACCCTCATGGCACAAGGGCTGACTTAGGATCGTCTAGGATTAAACCTTGATGAAAAATGCGGAAATTGATTAAGGAAAGGATGGAAAATAAGGTGGTTAATCTCGTGGGTCTTAATAAGGTGGTTTCTGGCATAAAATGGATGAATGGGATGGTAAAACGTAGGTTAAGTGGTGGCTGGACAGAAATATAGAAATGGCAATAACGGAAGCTACAGGGCTCCAAATGAGGTGATTCCAAAACGAGGTGAAAGACCTCGTTTTGAAATTCAATTTAGGATCAAGAATCACTTAATTTGAGTGTGTGAAATGGGAGTTATGGTCACGAGATAATTTTGGGCAGAGGTGGATTTTCTGGAATTGTGGTTTGAAAGAACAAGGGTGGAGATGATAGGAAGGAAAGAATCACTCTTTCCAGCGAGGGCAACACACAAAGGTTGTGAAAGTCCTTTGATACAGCCAGGGTGTTCTTGAATCACTCAAGAATTTAGGAGAATCACTCTCACTAAGATAAAAGAGATAAACTCTAATTTTCTGAATAAAACTCAACTTGTGTTTATTGATAAAATGGTTCAGCTTATATAGAAGCTTTACAGCAGATTTTAGTAATGACCCACTAACCTAGAATTAAAATAACTTAATGCCATTAACCTAGGGAATTAAAACAAACTAAATGGCTGAGTGTAACTGAAATTGTTGGCAACCAAAAGTCACCCCCAACAGCCAACAAGTCAGCCACCATTTGGTCTCCCAAAAGGCTGATGCCTAGGTTGCCAATTGGGCCCTTATTACAACTTGAACTAAAGCCCTTTTAGTTGATTAACCCAAAACATATTTTTGGTCAGCCAACTTTACAAGGATTGGGCCATTATTTAGACAAACTAAACACTCTAAAATTGAAATAAAGTGGTGTCATTTAGTCCTCCATTTGGGCCATGATACAACTCACAACCTTGGACTTTTCTCCTTGAAACTTGGGCTTGTATTCAAATAGTATGGACAGCACTTGTTGAAGAGCGTCCTTGGCTTTCCTTGCTCTAGCCCTTGTCATAGGTCCTCCAAGTCCTTCAAGTGGATCCTTGCCCTAGCTCTTGGTCATGTCCTCATCAATAGGTCCTCCAAGTCCTTCAAGTGGATCCTTGCCCTTGCTCTTGGTCATGTCCTCATCATTCTCTCCCTCTTGAGAAGGATTTGTCCTCAAATCGGATTCTCCATCTGCATCAAAAAGAGATAAATCAGAGACATTGAAGGTGGAACTAACATTATACTCACCGGGCAGCTCAACTTTGTAAGCATTGTCATTGATTCTTTCAAGCACTTGAAATGGTCCATCTCCCCTTGGTTGAAGCTTTGATTTCCTTTGTTCCGGAAACCTTTCTTTTCTCATGTGCACCCAAACCCAATCTCCGGGTTCGAAGACAACCTTCTTTCTCCCTTTGTTGGCTTGTTTAGCATAGCTTTTATTTTTCCTCTCAATTTGATCTTTGACTCTCTCATGAAGCTTCTTCACATAGTCCGCCTTTGCTTGACCTTCTTTATGCTTAAAAACAGAAACATTAGGCATAGGCAAAAGATCAAGAGGAGTTAGTGGGTTAAAACCATAAACAACTTCAAAAGGAGAACAATTAGTGGTGCTATGAACAGCTCTATTGTAAGCAAATTCAACATGGGGTAAACAAGCTTCCCAAGTTTTTAAGTTCTTCCTCAAAACTGTCCTAAGCAAAGTTCCCAAAGTCCTATTAACAACTTCCGTTTGCCCATCGGTTTGTGGGTGACAAGTGGTTGAAAATAACAATTTAGTGCCCAACTGATAA